>NW_017690439.1:0-444 GCF_001879085.1 Nicotiana attenuata
CCTTCACCAAAAAGTTCAACTACGGTTGAACCGAGACTCAGGCTACCGCTTCGCCATAAAGTTCAACCACGGTTGAACCAAGATTCAGGCTATGTGCCTTCGCCGTTAAATCCAACGAGCTCGACCTCGCTCGAACTACCAGGATGGACGCCTTCGTCCTCAACTTTAGCAAGTTCAACCACAGTTGAACCGAGATTCAGGCCAAACGCCTTCATCTGTGAAAGCAAAATCACGACCTCTAACGAATCGAAGCGCAGGATAGGCACCCTCGCCATTCAAGTAAGTACTCCCAACTCGAAATAAGATTGGGGACACGTAAAGTCCGGCCCCGGTCAAACTACAAGGCCGCATTTCTGTCATAACAGCCGACAGTTCGACCGCGCCCGAACTGGGACTAAGGCTAAGTGCCGCTATCGCCAAGCAACGGCTCCGACTCGCTCACCC
>NW_017690439.1:4831-5722 GCF_001879085.1 Nicotiana attenuata
AGGCTATGCTCCTTCCCCAGTAAGTTTAACTACGGTTGAACCAAGATTCAGGCTATGCGCCTTCACCAGTAAGTTCAACCACGGTTGAACCAAGACTCAGGCTATGCGCCTTCACCAGTAAGTTCAACTACGGTTCAACCAAGATTCAGGCTATACGCCTTCACTCAGGCTATACGCCTTCACCAGTAAGTTCAACTACGGTTGAACCGGGACTCAGGCTATGCGCCTTCACCAAAAAAGTTCGACTACGGTTGAACCAATACAGGCTATGCGCCTTCACCAAAAAGTTCAACTACGGTTGAACCAAGACAGGCTATGCGCCTTCGCCAAAAAAGTTCAACTACGGTTGAACCGGGACTCAGGCTATGCGCCTTCACCAAAAAAGTTCGACTACGGTTGAACCAAGACAGGCTATGCGCCTTCACCAAAAAGTTCAACTACGGTTGAACCAAGACAGGCTATGCGCCTTCGCCAAAAAAGTTCAACTACGGTTGAACCGGGACTCAGGCTATGCGCATTCACCAAAAAAAAAAAGTTCAACTACGGTTGAACCGGGACTTAGGCTACCCGCCTTCGCCAAAAAGTTCAACTACGGTTGAACCAAGACAGGCTATGCACCTTCGCCAAAAAGTTCAACTACGGTTGAACCGGGACTCAGGCTATGCGCCTTCACCAAAAAAGTTCAACTACGGTTGAACCGAGACTCAGGCTACCCGCCTTCGCCAATAAGTTCAACCACGGTTGAACCAAGATTCAGGCTATGTGCCTTCGCCGTTAAATCCAACGAGCTCGACCTCGCTCGAACTACCAGGATGGACGCCTTACGTCCTCAACTTTAGCAAGTTCAACCACAGTTGAACCGAGATTCAGGCCAAACGCCTTCATCTGTGA
>NW_017690440.1:0-538 GCF_001879085.1 Nicotiana attenuata
GAAGGCTCATGGCCTGAGTCCCAGTTCAACTGTTGTTAAACTTTGTCGATCTTGATGACCAAGGCTCATGGCCTGAGTCCCAGTTCAACTGTTGTTAAACTTTGTCGATCTTGATGATGAAGGCTCATGGCCTGAGTCCCAGTTCAACTATTGTTAAACTTTGTCGATCTTGATGATGAAGGCTCATGGCCTGAGTCCCAGTTCAACTATTGTTAAACTTTGTCGATCTTGATGATGAAGGCTCATGGCCTGAGTCCCAGTTCAACCGGTGTTAAACTTTGTCGATCTTGATGATGAAGGCTCATGGCCTGAGTCTTATATTGTGGGTATCGAGTGCCGAAGTTCGGTTTGGATTCGAGACCTTGAGCGGCTCATCCGTTGTCTTCCCAACCAGGGTATATAGGCTGTCTTGAGACGACTCTCGGCTCGAGATATCTCCGTGCCGGTTTCTGGCCGGAGCTCGTATCAGGGATGTGGGAGATGCCTTGCAGAGACTTCCCCTTAGGAGGGGGGGGGGTTGAGGCTTCTCTTTTGTTTG
>NW_017690440.1:5117-5722 GCF_001879085.1 Nicotiana attenuata
GGTTCAACCGTAGTTGAACTTACTGGCGAAGGCGTATAGCCTGAATCTTGGTTTAACCGTAGTTGAACTTCCTGGCGAGGGCGCATGGCCTTGATTTAATGACGAAGGCGCTTAGCCTGAGTCTCGGTTCAACCGTAGTTGAACTTACCGGTAAAGGCGCATAGCTTGAATCTTGGTTCAACCGTAGTTGAACTTACTGGTGAAGGCGCATAGCCTGAATCTTGGTTCATCCGTAGTTGAATTTCCTGGCGAGGGCGCATGGCCTTGATTTAGTGACGAAGGCGCTTAGCCTGAGTGTCGGTTCAACCGTAGTTGAACTTACCGGTGAAGGTGCATAGCCAGAATCTTGGTTCAACCGTAGTTGAACTTACTGGTGAAGGCGCATAGCCTGAATCTTGGTTCAACCGTAGTTGTTAAACTTTGTCGATCTTGATGACGAAGGCTCATGGCCTGAGTCCCAGTTCAACTGTTGTTAAACTTTGTCGATCTTGATGATGAAGGCTCATGGCCTGAGTCCCAGTTCAACTGTTGTTAAACTTTGTCGATCTTGATGACCAAGGCTCATGGCCTGAGTCCCAGTTCAACTGTTGTTAAACTTTGTCGAT
>NW_017690441.1:0-747 GCF_001879085.1 Nicotiana attenuata
TCGAGTACCCATCAAAGAATATAGGGACCTCGCTGAGGTGTATACAGCTTCAGTAGCAGGGAGTCATCCATAAGCCCATTCAACTTTATCTGCGCTCAAGGATCTTAAGCATGACGACCAAGCCTCAGTACCCTCAGGGAATTCAATATCTGTCACCCGGGTCTCAAATTCTGCAATACAACTCAATCCAGTCAAACCGTAGTTCATATAGCCTGTGCGATGACAGAGGTGTTCCTGTATCCACAATTGTAAGAGTAAATTGCAACCTTGAAAGAATTTCTCCCCTTCCCGACATTTGGTCAAAGCTCGGTACATTTCTGCTACAATCAGGGGAACCACTGTGCTAGTAGGTTTTTTCATGGCAACAGCTAGCATCCCTACCAGGCCAAGGTCTATGTGACCGTCTATCCTCGGACAAACCACCACTCCCAGAAAGGCTACCATGAAGGCTAATCCCCGTCGGGCTTCCCATTTGTCTTTATTTCCAGCATGTGTCAATCCTGTGTTAGGTTCCTCAAAACCTTTGGGGTTACCATACCGGTGATATAAGAAATGCAATGTACAACACCCTTCTGCCAGATGCGGGTCTTGAATATCCCGGCTGATGTTCAATAAATCCAAGAACCTATGAAGGGTTACCGATCGTGGGGCCAATGGGTATCTACCACGGAGGTTCCCGTTAAGACCGGCATATCCGGCGATTTCTTCTAATGTAGGTGTGAGTTCAAAATCTGAAAACCGGAATAC
>NW_017690441.1:5032-5722 GCF_001879085.1 Nicotiana attenuata
ATTCCTGGCATCTATTTTCATTTGCTGAATTTGGGCTTTGAGAGCTTCATTCTCCTGGGACAATTTCTTCTTATCACCTTCGTCGGCTGCGGCTTGCAAAGTGTTTTCAAACCGGAGTTCCTGAACTTGTTTTTCCAGTGCTCCTATTCGGGCCCTATACTCTTTTTCCTTAGCTAACCAATCCCACTGCACCTGAGCCTCGTTAGTGAATTGTTGCACATGTGGCCTTTTGGCGGGTCTCTCGGGAATTTGAAATCTCTTACCAAACCAGACCAAGTATTTGGGATCTACCTCACCATTGGCTCGGTCCTGTACTATAGTCTTGGGTTCAAAGTATCTGCACTCATTCCAAATCTTTCGGATTCTGCCTTCAGGGAATGCAACTTTCGGGCCTAACTCGATGACTTGCTCACTCAGATCTTCATCGTTGTGCACTGTCTGGAATCTTCCAAATTGCCACAGAACTCGGTAAGGAGCATAAGGTTGTATGCTTCGAGTACCCATCAAAAGAATATAAGGGACCTCCGCTGAGGTGTATACAGCTTCAGTAGCAGGGAGTCATCCATAAGCCCATTCAACTTTATCTGCGCTCAAGGATCTTAAGCATGACGACCAAGCCTCAGTACCCTCAGGGAATTCAATATCTGTCACCCGGGTCTCAAATTCTGCAATACAACTCAATCCAGTCAA
>NW_017690442.1:0-365 GCF_001879085.1 Nicotiana attenuata
ATATATCCTTCAACTAGATGGCCCAATGGTCAAAGGGTAACTATTTCATGGCTTTTTGCCGAGGAGTATCCCGACCAGGTCGGTGCGGAGGGCTCCTTTTCTCGGAGGAATTGGCCCAAGCCAGGAGGACAATCGGGGAGCTTGGCTGTCGTTTGCCGAGGCCATAGAAGGCGTATTTTGACAAGCCATTTTCCTTTCGGTGCGGGGCGCATACTTGACCGTTCTATAGCCGCGAGGTCCCTGCAGAGAGAGAGGGCGCCCTGCGTGCTTTATATATATATATATATATATATATATATATATATATATATATATATATATATATATATATATATATATATATATATATATATATATATATATAT
>NW_017690442.1:2197-5722 GCF_001879085.1 Nicotiana attenuata
TGAAGACAATCTCAACATATAATAGACAAATCGAGAGAATAGCTATCGGTGAATATGACTTAAAACCAGAGAGGAATTTAGAGAAAGGGAGAGAGAATATTATTGCTTTCTTTGTAAAGCCAACCAGATATCTTACAAGGTGTTGGTTACCCCTCTTTTATAGAAAGAAAGGGGGCGTCCAAACTTAATATAATAAACAAATACAATAAAGGAACGAGATGTGACAGCCTGTATTTCTTTGTGGGAGAACTGGCGTCGAGCCGTTTGGAGAAGTCTCGCGGGCCCTAGTCACATCCCTCGGGGAATATCTTCGCCCATCAAGGTCTTAATCGATGTTTGATCTGGGCAAGGCATCGACTAGGTCTCGAGGGGGAACCAAATCGAGATCCCGTGCCTTCGGGATTTGCTCTTCGAAGCACTATGTCGAGGACAAATGGTCTCCCGATTTCCCCGCATACAGATAGTCTCCGCGTTTCTTAGAGGGAAGTGATATGAAATGTCTTTGACGCTCCTCCTCGAGGTCCTAGATATGCCATTATGCCGATGGCTCAGCCTTTATCCATAGAAGTCGAGGCATTTTTCCTTCCCGCTTCTTTAGAACCTTTCGTAAGTATTATGATCCCTCGCTTTTCGGGGCCGCATCGTCGTTGTTTCCACTTTGTGTCGCCATTTGGTCGCTATCGTTTCATCTTGTACGACGCATTAATTTCGCCTATCGTTACGCTTTTTGGGGGCGATAATGGCGTTGTCGGTTACTTTGTTTTTTTCCCTCTATATATATGGGGCTCCCTTGCGATTAGTTCTTCATTCAGGAGGCCTCCTTCGATACATGCTTTTCTTGATTTCCTCGCCACTTTTCCGGCCTTTGTTGCTCTGCAATGTTTGGGGCTTATGGCCTTAAGATCTTCCGTCGGTCAAGCCATGGGCCAGCCCTCGATCTTTCCTGGGCAGGACGGGCTTGTCCTGCTGTGATGCCGTTATTGTTGTTGTTGTTGTTGTTGTCGTTGCTGACTTGGTATAGCGACATAGGAGGTCAGTGTCCCCTGATCTAGAGAAAGATTTCGGATTATCCACCGCTGCTCAAGAGGGGGGCTCGGATTATACACCGCTGCTCACCCTCCTTCATCGGCCCGGCGTGTTACATCCCTTTTGGATTCCGGGGGGTGTGGTGATTGGCTCCACTCGGCCGTTGCATTCCGGGTCGAGGCGACATCTCGAGAAGTGGCTTTGGGGGAAATATGCAGGCGGAGTCCGCGCTAGCCGAATTTTTTTGCCCAGCCATTTCTCGCCTTCCTCTGGTATCCCTTCGTCATTTTGCTTTTCTCCCGGCTTCCTTTTGAAGATGCCATTTCGGGAAGGTAGGGATGAGATCCTGGTGGGGGCGGACTTGGAAGATATTGTCTTTGAGGTCATATGACCGGAAGGATGACTTCGGAAGCGCTACACGTAGGATGCACTCTTTTGGACTTGTATGCTGCCTGTATTCTTTCCCTTTTTCTTTTTTGTAAAAGAAGCTTTTGTAATTTGTAAGATGCAATTGTATATAAGGATTTATACGAATATAAATATATTTTTTTACTGGTTTTCTGCATTCAATCCCTGCCCTTTTTCGATATATCCTTATGTCCGTTGAAAGCCTTGGTTTGTTATCGACCGCTGATGAAGCATTTTCTCGAGCCCCGTGTTGGTCGGTATGGCTTTCATCGAACCCGATAATCAAGCTTCCGACCGAGCTTACGCCGACCCGACATATTCAGGCCGTCGACTCCCTCGGATTACATGGAGATAGTTGACGGCATCTTGGGTTTCTCGGGAGAGGCGTTGAGAGGTGGTCATATGGGGTGGGCCCTTCTGGACCATAGATAATTCTCCGAAATGTGTTTGAATTTACTTCGGATATTCGCCCATGCGGGGGCGCTACTTTGACTTTGTTCGGAGCTTTTGATAAACGTGAAACAGCCTTGTTTCTTTGCCACTTGACACGGGGTTTTTTTTGGTCCCTCTGTTGTCCAGCCGAGAGACCGGTGCTATGAGGGTCTCCCAAATTATGCTGAATTTCGAGGCCTCTGGGGGTAATGCCCAGAATGTAGGTCATCTTTGGGTACCCCGGAGACTTTATTGATCTAGGTGTGGAGGATCCTCCCAGGCCGCCTGAGATATATTTTTGCTTCCTTCTTGGCGTTTGTTTGCTCTTGCGCCCTACGGGGCTTTTGGGGACGATACCCCGGATGGAGGTTATCCTCGGGTGCACTGGTGAGCCCTGTTGATGGGGGTAACTCCTTTAGAGAGCGCAAGGTTGGCTCTCGGCGTCTACTCCTACGGAGTGGAAGTCGCGAACTCGGGCGTATCTCTTGTTGTCCGGCATTGGTGCTTTGGGTCTCATCGGGGCCTATTTCTTTGGGGAAGGTGCGTACTGGACTTCAGGCGAGTCATCCCCTCCGGCGTTGGCTGCTGACGTTGTTCCTTGACACCTTTTTTACTTGTTTTTAGGGGGACAAGGAGATGTCCTGCAGGGGCATATCTTGTGTTTTCCTTCTTGTACACGAAGTTCCTTTTTGTGGACTTGCGATGGCCTCAGATCCGGGCTGGTTCTTTTAAGACTTGAGCTTTGGATAATCTCAAGCCCGATCTTCGAGGTTCACCTCAACTTGTCCTGCGAGAATGCCCCGGCTCAGATGAATGTTATCGAGAGACCTGAGTCTGGACTTTCGAAGGTCAGGGCCGGGGTAATCGATGCGGAAGCTGTATCAAGCCGACCCAGGGCTGGTCGAGAGGTGGAGACTTTGTATGGAGGAAGCTGCTGCCGTTCAGTCCGAGTTGAGTCGAACCTTCGATCGTGGAGAGAGGGTCGAAGAACGTGTTTGCTATTTGAACCTGGAGGGAGGTGTTCGAGGAAGCTGGAGCAAGGGCCTTGGCTTTTCAGAGGAGTTGTCCTGAGCCATGGTGGAAGAAGGCGATGTCTGGCCACTCCTTGTGAATGCTGCAGAGGGAGTTCTTTTTGACGAAAAATAGAGGTTCCGTCGTTTCATAACTTTATTTCTGGCGCGCGGGGTGTGCCTGTAGGCGGAGAATGTTTTTGCATGTAATATAAGAAAAAAACTTTTTAAGGCTTTTGTTCCCTTTGTACCTTTTTCCTGTCGCTGCTTTCGATCGCACAGATCAGTTTTTGGAGGTAGTCTCCGAGTTGCACCATGGCTCGAACTTGGGTAGGTCCTCCGGCTCCCATCTGCCTTTACGGGCGGAAGGCGGTGGTCCCTCGTGCTTCTAGGCTGGAGCAATGTCATGGGCGCGTGTTCCGGGGATTTGCCTTTTCCGCCAATGGCGTATTGATAGCACCGTTTAGGTCACCTCTTCAGGCGTATTCGCTGTTTAATTATTCTCGGGTTCCGCCTTCGGGTGTCTTGAGACACATCAGGCGAAGCGGGCAAGCTAATATATCCTTCAACTAGATGGCCCAATGGTCAAAGGGTAACTATTTCATGGCTTTTTGCCGAGGAGTATCCCGACCAGGTCGGTGCGGAGGGC
>NW_017690443.1:0-886 GCF_001879085.1 Nicotiana attenuata
AAGGCACAAAAGGTAACTTATGGTTCTAGCAAGTTAAAGGAAGGTTGCGAGTAGTATAAATAGATAAGTGTAGGTCGTAAGGTAAAGTATCGTAGAGCAACAAGGTTTTAGGTATATAGGAGTAAGGATATGAAAATGTGAGTGAGAAGGTGACGAGAATATGTAAGTCCTCGGAATTAAACCCATCAAAACAAGGGAATGATGATTTCCATATGTAATAAAAAGCTCAGTACAGCCTGAATGAACACATAGGAGTCTAAGACTAGGAGCAATTAGAAGAGAGGAAATGATGCCCCGTTAGTAGAATAAGGGTGTAATTGTGATAGATAAAAGAATGACATTTAGGCCTTTGATTGAGGAATAATTTAAAGAAAAGGGATTTTATGAATTTTACGGGAGGAATACCCCCATAAGATGAATCATGTTAGGATGCTATGAAATACGGTTATTGAGGTATAGTATCGTCCCATGGTGGATCGGGCAAATCACTTCAGATGTTCCCCGATGAGACATGAGCCCTAGTGACAATGTATTACGTAAGAGGTTTCAAGTTATCAATGATAGATTATGGATTAACATTAAGGTGAATCACCAATGGATGGATAAAAGTTGCAAAGTATGAGATGAGATTAGACCGTCATTATTAAGATTAATAGTAATGAGGAAGCATTAAAGGACTTAGATTTATACATATAGGACAAGCAGTGAAAGAGTAACCCAGAGCTGGGTGGCAGACCTCGGTAATAATAAACCGAAGTAAGAGTTAGGATATAGTATGACCTACCTAGATATAGTAAAACCATAAGCATAAAAACCCGAGGCTATGAAGCAAGGTATAACAATAGTCGTAAGTTCGACAAAGTACCAAGCGAAGAACTTTAGTACA
>NW_017690443.1:4982-5722 GCF_001879085.1 Nicotiana attenuata
CTCTTCCGATCTGAATTCAGTCCCATATATACGAGATCGCAATCATCTAAAAAAAAAATTTAGATAGGAGTTGAGGCAGTTAAAGGTACCGTTTAAGTTTTATGAAAATAAGAGAGAGTGCCACTAAGGAGACAATCAAAATTTGATCTTAGAAGTAACCCTACGAGCACAAGGGCACAAAGTTATGTAACTAAGGATTATTATAGGCGAGTAAGAACAACGAAAATTTCCTTCGGGTGTACGATATAACAAGCTCGCAACTTTACAAGAGCCAGAAGGTCTCCCTAAGTACTACAACGAAAGAGTGGCTGAGGAAATAAGGAAAAAGGTTTCCACCTAAGCATAGTGAGCTAAAGAGTAAATGTTCTTGTACCAACAGTCTCACTACAATATTGTATACATTCCATAAGAAAGTGGCACCTATCATGGCTAATGAATGAAAAACAAAAAAAAAACTCATCAAAGGTGATGTTTGAGTACGAGGTATAGGAATTTACAGTATTCGTGGGCAATAAGACAAGCCAAGTATTCATGCAACAAGTGATAGAACGACCAGGAAAAGTAATTGCTTACATTTAAGGACAACTAAGAAGGCACAAAAGGTAACTTATGGTTCTAGCAAGTTAAAGGAAGGTTGCGAGTAGTATAAATAGATAAGTGTAGGTCGTAAGGTAAAGTATCGTAGAGCAACAAGGTTTTAGGTATATAGGGAGTAAGGATATGAAAATGTGAGTGAGAAG
>NW_017690444.1:0-790 GCF_001879085.1 Nicotiana attenuata
TTCATATTTTCACTTCGGACTTGAAGTATTTGGGCGAGTTGGAGGAGAGGAATCAAGGGACTTCATTGAGGTAAGAATTTCTAAACCAAAAACACGATTTTATGGTGCAAACACACGAAATTAGACTGAAAACTCAAGGAATTAGGGTCAAAAATGGTGGTTTAGGGCTTGAAACCTAAGAGAACAAAAATGGGAATTTGAGGGGTCATTTGGACTCCGATTTTGGTATTCTTTATATGCATGGACTCGCGGCGAGATAAGGAATCTGGTGATGTAAACTTTATAATTTTTCGACACGTGGGCCCGGGGCTCGGGTTTTGCCAACTTCGTGATTTTCGATGTTTTTTGAGTCTTTTCGATTGGGGTTATATTCCCTTAGCATATTGTGACATATTCGTTGTGGTTTTGGTCAGATTCGACGCACGAAGAGGTGAATTCGAAAGGCAAGGGCATAGCAAGCTAGGACCTTGGCCGGCTTGAGGTTAGTAATAAATGTAAATGCTGTGTTGAGGGTTTGAAACCCCGAATTTGCACAATGTAATGCTATGTGAGGTGACTTGCACGCCGGATAACGGGCGTGGGGTAGAGCACCGTCAGGGATTATGACTCGGTCCGTCCCGCTTAATAAAATTACTACCTAATTGATTGTAGTTTTGTGATATCCTTATAAAAAAATGGATTAATTGTTATATTTGGGCTTCGTGCCAACTACTTGAATCCTTCAGGGATTATTTTTACTGGTTTCTTACCATATTTCTAGATATTGAACTCAGTCCTGGTATTTAACACT
>NW_017690444.1:4966-5722 GCF_001879085.1 Nicotiana attenuata
TTTGGAGCGTAGCTAGTTTATTAGTTTCATGCACTGTAAGAGTTTTGGGAGGCTATTACGTTTGTAGTGCGTATCCTGTGAGTATTCACTGATCATCGCAGTCTTCAGCATTTGTCAAGACAAAGGATCTTAATTGAGGCAGCGTAGATGGTTGGAGTTACTTAAGGATTATGACATTACTATCCTGTATCACCCGGGGAAGGCCAATGTAGTGGCCGATGCTTTGAGCCGGAAGCCAGTGATATGGGGAGTTTGGCGTACATTCCAGTTGAGGAGAGGCCATTTGCAGTTGATGTTCAGGCCTTGGCCAACCGATTTGTGAGATTAGATATTTCAGAACCCAGTCGAGTGTTGGCTTGTGTGGTTTCTCGGTCTTCCTTGTATGACCGCATCAGGGAGTGTCAGTATGATGATCCGCATTTGCTTGTCCTTAAGGACAGGGTTCAGCATGATGATGCCAGGGATGTGACCATTGGAGATGATGGTGTGTTGAGGATGCAGGGCCGGATTTGCGTGCCCAACGTGGATGGGCTTCGGGAGTTGATACTGGAGGAGGCCCATAGCTCGCGATATTCCATTCATCCGGGTGCCGCAAAGATGTATCAGGATCTTAGACAGCACTATTGGTGGCGGAGGATGAAGAGAGATATAGTGGAGTATGTAGCCCGGTGTCTTAATTGTCAGCAAGTGAAATATGAGCATCAGAGACCGGGTGGCTTACATCAGCAGATGGTTATTCCTGAGTGGAAGTGGGAG
>NW_017690445.1:0-472 GCF_001879085.1 Nicotiana attenuata
AATGTTGTCGCTCAACTCCACCCTAGTGCCTAACTCCTGCTACACGGCTCTCCAAAACCGCGATGTGAACTGGGTACCTCTGTCTGAAATAATAGAAACTGGAATACCATGCAGACGGACAATCTCCCGGATATAAATCTCCGCCAACCGCTCCGATGAATAAGTGGTACACATAGGGATGAAATGAGCGGACTTGGTCAGCCGATCCACGATGACCCAAATTGCATCAAACTTCTTCAAGGTCCGTGGGAGTCCCAACACGAAATCCATGGTGATGCGCTCCCACTTCCACTCCGGAAATCTCTATCTGCTGAAGCAACCCACCCGGGCGCTGGTGCTCATACTTTACCTGTTGGCAGTTGAGGCATCTAGACACATAACCAACTATATCCTTCTTCATCCGCCTCCACCAGTAGTGCTGCCTCAAGTCCTGATACATCTTCGCGGCACCCGGATGGATAGAATACCGCGA
>NW_017690445.1:4933-5722 GCF_001879085.1 Nicotiana attenuata
GCGCTCGTCACCTCACGTACAAGGCACTCAAATATCAAGGGAAACAATCCTAAGGGGAAAGATCCCCCACACAAGGTTAGACAAGCCACTTACCTCGAACCGGCTCAATATCAATAGAAACCACGCCTTTGCCACGAGTATCCGATTCCAAATGGCCCAAATCTATTCAATTCAATTACATCTCGTAAATAATATTGCAAACAATTGATTCCGCTAATAAATTTAAAGCTAGGGCGCAAAAGTAGGTAAAATGACCAAAATGCCCCTCAAGCCAACATCTCGGAATCGAATAATTTTCATATTTTCAGAACCCTCGTACTCTCACGAGTCTAACCATATAAAAATTCCCCAAATCGGAGGTCAAATGCCCACTCAAAACTCAATAGTTTAGGCAATGAAGTTTTACCCCAAATTATCCAATTTTTTATCCTAAATTCGAATTCCAATGGTGTATTTAACTATATAATGATGAAATATAACAAGAAGGGACCAAAGAAACGTTACCCAGTGATCTTCACTTCAAATCCCACTCAAAATCGCCTTAAACCGAGCTCTCAATTGATTTGCAACTTATGAACTCAAACCCTCGACATCTCTATTTCTGTCCAGGGGTTTTCGCTTCTTCGGACAAGGGACCGCTTCTGCGGACCACGAGCCGCTTCTGCGGTTCTTCATTAAAGTCAAGATTTCCGCTTCTGCGGCCCTTCACCGCACCTGCGGTTGCCGCTTATGCGGATTCATTACCGCTTCTGCAGTTTCAACAAATTCCAAGGACCGCATCTGCGACTA
>NW_017690446.1:0-342 GCF_001879085.1 Nicotiana attenuata
AGTGTATGTGATAAACAGACTGCCTACTGAGCTGCTGAATGGAAAAGTTCTATATGAACTTCTTCATAACAAACCACCTTCACTGTCTCACCTTAGAGTGTTTGGATGTCTTTGCTATGCAACTAATTTGGTTAAGGAAGACAAGTTTTCACCAAGGGCAAGGGCAGCTATATTCCTTGGTTATGCAGAGACACAAAAGGGCTACAAGCTAATGGATTTAAATACTAACTAGTTTTTTGTTTGCAGAGATGTTATTTCAAGGAAATATATTTCCTTTCACAATACAGAGGACAAATACTATCCAGATGCTCTAGATCAGTCAGACGTCCTTTAACAAATTCC
>NW_017690446.1:4849-5721 GCF_001879085.1 Nicotiana attenuata
GTTATACTTTGCCTTTTTGGAACGATGGTAGTCCTTTATGTTCTTCGAAGTAGTCTCCGAGTGAATGTATTCGAACTCAGGTGAACTTCGACCTTTGGGTTTTCTCAAGGCAGTCCCCGAGTGAGTTGATTCGAGCTCGGGTGAAGTCTAACCCTTAGGTTTTTTCGAAGCAGTCCCCGAGTGAGTGTATTCGAACTCAGGTGAACTTCGACCTTTGATTTTCACAAGACAGTCCCCGAGTGAGTGGATTCGAACTCGGGCACAATTTGACCTTTAGGTTTTGTATCGATTCTACGCCTTTTTCTTAAGGTCTTACAAATTCGAGTATACTTCGCCATTAGTGAAGTCGATGATGAGGCCGGTATTACCTCTTTTGAGATTTTATGAATTTGGACCCGCCTTCTCGAGGACTTATGGTTGAAATAATGCCTTATCGAGGCCTTACGAATTTCGAACTCACCTCTGAGGTCTTACAGTTTTATGTGTCGCCGTATTAAGGTCTTATGAGCTTGGACTTGCCTTGTTGAGGTTTTATAGTTTAAGTGTTGCCTCATTGAGGTCTTGTGAGTCCGAGTATGCCTCAATGAGGTCCTATGTGCCTAAAGGAGGTCTTATGTGATCGAATATGCCTCGAGGAGGTCTTATGTTCGAATGTGCCTCGAGGAGGTCTTATGAGATCGAATATTAGATCGGGTATGCCTCGGGGAGGTCTTATGTTCGAATGTGCCTCGAGGAGGTCTTATGAGATCGAATATTAGATCGGATATGCCTCGGGGAGGTCTTATGTTCGAATGTGCCTCGAGGAGGTCTTGTGAGATCGAATATTAGATCGGATATGCCTCGGGGAGGTCTTATGAGATCGAACTTGAAAA
>NW_017690447.1:0-5721 GCF_001879085.1 Nicotiana attenuata
CAGTCCCAATGGTACGAGATTTCTCTGATGTGTTTCCAGCTGATCTTCTGGGCATGCCGCCCGATAGAGATATTGATTTTGGCATTGATCTGTTGCTGGTCACTCAACCCATTTCTATTCCTTGTACCGTATGGCTCCTCCTGAGTTGAAGGAGCAGTTAGAGGAATTGCTTGATAAGGGTTTCATTCGGTCCAGTGTATCACCTTGGGGGTGCTCCTGTCTTATTTGTGAAGAAAATGATGGTTCTATGTGTATGTGTATTGATTATCGCCAGTTGAACAAGGTTACAGTGAAGAACCATTATCCTTTGCCCCATATTGATGACCTGTTTGATCAGTTACAGGGTGCTTGTGTGTTTTCTAAGATTGACTTGCGTTCAGGCTATCATCAGTTGAAGATTCGGGAGCCAGATATCCCGAAGACTGCCTTCAGGACTCGGTATGGCCATTACGAGTTCCTTGTCATGTCATTTGGGCTGACCAATGCCCTAGCAGCCTTCATGCATTTGATGCACAGTGTATTCCGGCCATATCTTGACTCATTCGTCATTGTCTTTATTGATGACATTCTGGTATATTCCCGGAGTCGGGAAGATCATGAGCAGCACATGAGGACAGTGCTTCAGACTTTGAGAGAGAAGAAATTATATGCTAAGTTCTCGAAATGTGAGTTTTAGTTGGATTCCGTGGTATTCTTGGGTCACGTGGTATCTAGTGAGGGAATAAATGTGGATCCGAAGAAAGTGGAAGCAGTGCAGAGTTGGCCCAGACCATCCTCACCTACAGAGATCCATAGTTTTCTGGGCTTGGTGGGTTATTACCATCGATTTGTTAAGGGATTTTCATCGATTGCAGCGCCCATGACCAGGCTGACCTAGAAGGGTGCTCCATTCCACTGGACGGAAGAGTGTGAGGTGAGCTTTCAGAAGCTCAAGACAACTTTGACTACATCCCGTTTTGATATTACCTACTGGTTCGGGGTCTTATACTGTCTATTGTGATGCCTCGAGGGTTGGCCTTGGAGCGGTATTTATGCAGGACAGTAGGGTGATTGCCTACGCGTCCAGACAGTTAAAGGTACATGAGAAGAATTATCCTGTCCATGATCTCGAGTTAGCTGCTATTGTTCACGCCTTGAAGATCTGGCGTCATTATTTGTACAGTGTGCCTTGTGAGATTTATACTGATCACCAGAGTTTGCAGCATCTGTTCAAGCAGAAGGACCTTAATTTGCGTTAGAGGAGGTGGTTAGAGCTGCTGAAGGACTATGATATCACTATTTTGTATCACCCGGGCAAGGCCAATGTGGTGGCCGATGCTTTGAGTCACCGGGCGGAGAGTTTGGCTTATTTACCAGCAGCATAGAGGCCCATGGCGATGGATGTTCAGGCCTTAGCCAGTCAGTTTGTGAGATTAGATCTTTCGAAGGCTAGTCGGGTCCTTGCTTGTGTGGTTTCTCGGTCTTCCTTATTTGAATTCGGGAGCGTCAGTTTGATGACCCTCATTTGCTTGTCCTCAAGGACAAGGTTCTGCATGGCGATGCCAGAAATGTGACTATTGGTGATGACGGGGTATTAAAGATGCAAGGTCGGGTTTATGTACCCAATGTTGATGGGCTTCGGGAGTTGATTCTAGAGGAGACCCATAGTTCGCGGTATTCCATTCATCCGGGTGCCGGGAAGATGTACCAGGATTTGAGGCAACACTATCGGTGGAGGCGGATGAAGAAATATATAATTGGGTTTGTAGCTCGGTGCCTCAATTGTCAGCAGGCAAAGTATGAGCACCAGAGACCGGGTGGATTTCTTCAGCAGATAGAGATTTCGGAGTGGAAGTGGGAGCGGATCACCATGGACTTTGTTGTTGGGCTCCCACGGACTTTGTAGAAGTTCGATGCCATTTGGGTGATTGTGGATCGGCTGACCAAGTCCGCACATTTCATTCCTATGTGTACCACCTATTCTTCGGAGCGGTTGGCGGAGATTTATATCTGGGAGATTGTCCGTCTACATGGTATTCCAGTTTCTATTATTTCAGATAGAGGTACTCAGTTCACATCACGGTTCTAGAGGGCCGTACATCATGAGTTGGGCACTCGGGTGGAGTTGAGCACAGCATCTCACCCCCAGACGAACGTACAGTCTGAGTGCACTATTCAGATTCTTGAGGATATGCTCCGTGCGTGTGTGATGGAGTTTGGAGGTTCTTGGGATCAGTTCTTGCCACTGGCGGAGTTTGCTTACAACAACAGCTATCAGTCCAGCTTTCATATGGCACCGTATGAGGCCTTGTATGGTAGGCGGTGTAGATCCCCGGTGGGTTGGTTCGAGTCGGGCGAGGCTAGATTATTGGGCACAGGCTTGGTATAGGATGCTTTGGAGAAAGTCAAGGTAATTCAGGATAGACTCCGTACCACCCAGTCCATATAGAAGAGTTATGCGGACCGAAAGGTGCGTGATGTTTCCTATATGGTTGGAGAGCTGGTTTTCCTGCAGGTTTCGCCTATGAAGGGTGTTATGAGATTTGGGATGAAAGGGAAATTGAGTCCGAGGTTTATTAGCCCTTTTGAGATATTGCGGCATGTTAGGGAGGTTTTTTATGAGCTTGCCTTACCTCCCAGCTTGGCAGGAGTTCATCCGGTATTTCACGTTTCGATGCTCCGGAGGTATCACGGCGATGCGTCGTACGTTTTGGATTTCAGTTCAGTCCAGTTGGACAAGGATCTATCTTATGTTGAGGAGCTAGTGGCGATAGTAGACAGGCAGGTTCGAAAGCTGAGGTCAAAGAACATTGCATCAGTAAAGGTTTAGTGGCGGGGTCAGCCGGTCGAGGAGGCGACCTGGGAGACCGAGCAGGATATGCGCAGCCGTTACCCTCATCTTTTCACTACTTCAGGTATGTCTCTATGCTCGTTCGAGGATGAACGAATGTTTGAGTGTGGGAGGATGTAACGACCTGGCCGGTTGTTTTTAGAATTTACGCCCCGATCCCCTATTAACTGCATTCTCCGTGTTTGTTACTGCTATTTTGATTTGCCGGGATGTTTTGTTTTGAATTTCGGAGTGTTTTGGGACACTTAGTCCCTAAAAGAGAGCTTAAGTTTTCAAATTTGGACCGTAGTCGGAGCAGTATGAAGACGGCCTCGGAATGGAATTCTGCCGGTCCCGTTAGCTCCGTTGGGTGATTTCGGGTTTAGGAGCGTGTTCGGATTGTGTTTTGGAGGTCCGTAGCTTATTTAGGCTGAATTGCCGAAAGTCAAATTTTTGAAGTTTCCAGTTCGATAGTGAGACTTTGATATCGGGGTCGGAATGGAATTCCGGAAGTTGGAGTAGCTCTGCAGTGTTGAATGTGACGTGCTTGCAAAATTTCAGGTCGTTCGGACGAGGTTTGATAGACCTTTTGATCGAAAGCATATTTTGAGCGTTTTTGGAGTTCTTAGGCTTGAATCCGATGTTAAATTGGTGTTTTGATGTTGTTCTGAGCGTTCCGAAGGTTGGAACAAGTTTGAATGGTGTTTTAGGATTGGTTGGCATGTTTGGTTGAGGTCCCGGGGGCCTCGGGTGAGTTTCGGGTGCTTAACAGAAGTTGAATTGGACTTAAGAAAAATTTGATGTTGGCTGAACCTGTCATAACCGCACCTGCGTGAATGGGACCGCAGGTGCGGCGCCACAGAAGCGGCTCTGAGACTGTAGATGCGTCCAGGTGAGGGAAAGCTAGAAGTCGCAGGTGTGGAAGTGTGCACGCACCTGCGAGACCGCAGATGCAGTAAACTGGTCGCATGTGCGGAAATGGGGAGTTAATGAATTATCGTAGGTGCGGTCCAAGGGCCGCAGATGCGGTTTCACTGGTCAGAAAAGGGACAGAATCGAGGGTTAAGTTTCAAACTTGGAAAAGTTGATTTGGGAGCTCGGATTGGCGATTTTGAGAGAGATTTTTCACCTGGGTGTTTTGGGTAAGTAATCCTTACTCAGTTTTGATTAATTTACACGAATCTATGCTCAAATTCATCCTTTAAATTCGAGATTGGGGTGAAAATTTGGAGAAAAATTGGAAATGGTTCTTAGGCCTAGTTTTGGGGTTTTGATCAAGATTTTTATGTCGGATTGGAGCAATTTTGATATGTATGAACTCGTGAGAGTGTGAGGGTTCTGAATTTGTAAATTTTATCCGATTCCGAGACGTGGGCCCGAGGGGAGTTTTGGTCATTTTTCCTAATTCCGCGTATTAGCTTTTAGTTATTAGTTACTTGAAGTGTTATTTACATTGATTCGGGCCATTTGGAGTCGGATACCCATGGCAAGAACGTGGTATAGACTTGATTGAGCTAGTTCGAGGTAAGTGGCTTGTCAAACCTCGTGTGGGGGAACTCCCCTTAGGATTTGATACTGTGATAGTTGAAATGCCTTGTACGTAAGTTGACGAGCGCGTACTTGTGCTGATTGTCTAAAATCCTATTTTCCATTTAAGTATCTATTTTTCGTATTTTACTTCACTGTTTACACTACTTGAACTTTGAGCTTACTGTTAGCTTAAGAAAGCATGCCTAAATGAGTAAATTGTCTACTTTCTTAAAGTGCCTTATTTGAACTCTGTGCAGCATGCTAGGTTAGAATTACCTGTCTATTTTGATATTAAATTGAATTGAGTTGGTTATTCTTGTGTTGTTGCTGCGTGTTTACGTTGGGACTACGGGTGGTTCCCGGTAGATCCCCCTTG
The DNA here is from genome assembly GCF_001879085.1 of Nicotiana attenuata. Classification (NCBI taxonomy): domain Eukaryota; kingdom Viridiplantae; phylum Streptophyta; class Magnoliopsida; order Solanales; family Solanaceae; genus Nicotiana; species Nicotiana attenuata. The sequence continues at coordinate 4,716 of NW_017690447.1, forward strand.
TCTGTTTATTTGGGAGTACGGATGTGGTATTCCGGTAGATCCCCCCGGTACAGTGATATGGACTACGGGACAACACCCGGGAGATCCACTGATTATTTACTTTTGGGACTACGGATGTGGTATTCCGGTGGATCCCCCCTGCACACTGATATGGACTACGGGACAGCACCCGGGAGATCCACTGATTTTACTTTTGGGGGTACAGGACGGGATCCTGGTAGACCCCCGGTTGTTATCTCTACGATGGTTGTATACCTTCTGTGATTAATTGCCTTGGTTGTAGTTGTTGTTTCTCAGATTATCTGTATTTCCTTACTACTGCTCATCTTCCTTATATATTATTGTATATGACCGGTAGGGCCCCGACCTTCCTTGTCACTACTCGACCGAGGTTAGGCTTGACACTTACTAGGTACCGCTGTGGGGTACTCATGCCCTTTCCTGCACATGTTTTTGTGTGTGCAGATCCAGGTACTTCCACTCAGTCTTATCACCCTTGAGGGGAGATGTTTTCTATAGAGACTTCGAGGTATATCTGCCGCATCCGTAGACCGAGGAGTCCCTTTCTATTCTCTGTAGTAGTATAGCCCTTCTGTATCTTCGTTATTGTTAGACATTTCTGGAGTTAGAGCATTTTATGTATTCTTAGCTTGTGATTCATGGGGTTCCGGATTTTGGGAGTGTTAGGTTGAATTTCTTGGAATGTTATATGCCGGGCAGCATCTTATACACTGTTATACTTGTTATCTTGGGTTTTATTACTTTATTTTCCGCAATCATTTCTTTTTCGCATTTTGTTAGGCTTACCTAGTCGTAGAGACTAGGTGCCGTCACGACTGTTCACGGAGGGCAAACTTGGGTCGTGCAAGTTGGTATCAGAGCTCTAGGTTCATAGGAGTCATGAATCACAAGCCGGTTTATTAGAGACTCGCGGATCAGTACGGAGACGTCTGTGCTTATCCACGAGAGGTCCTATGTAACTGCTAAGAAAATTTCACTTCATTTG
>NW_017690448.1:0-893 GCF_001879085.1 Nicotiana attenuata
TTACCAAATTAATCATTTTCCGTAAGGTTTATAATTGACATGACCCAAACGTACATGCCATAATTCATTTGACTCAAGTAAGTAAGACGAAGCTGAAATTTTATTATTATTTTCAACAACCATTACATTCAGCTTGAAAAGGCCCTCAGTGAGGTAACCTTTTCCTACAAACATCTCATTCTTACTTATTACAACCTTATCGGAAACAAAACACATTTAAACCCATTCTTAACAAGAAGTCCAGTAGAGACTAAATTCTTCCTAATCTCGGGAACATGAAGGACGTTGTTCAAAGTCACCACTTTGCCGGAAGTCATTCTGAGAAATATTTTCCCATATCCTTCAATCTTCGCCTTTGAAGCATTTTCCATAGAAATCGTCTCATCGGGTCCAACGGGAGCATAAGAAGCAAAAGCTTCTCTAACAGCACAAACATGGCGAGTGGCTCCAGAATCAATCCACCACTCTTTAGGATTGCCCACCAAGTTGCATTCGGAAAGCATGGCACATAAATCATCAACATCATCATGCTTTTCAACCATGTTTGCTTGACCCCTTTTCTTGTCTTTCTTCGGAGCATGACACTCCGTAGATTTGTGTCCAGTTTTTCCACAGTTGTAGCAGTTTCCACTGAACCGCTTCTTGCTTGGGTTGTATTTCGGTCCAGAAGCCTTCTTTCTCTTTTTGATCTCTTCAACAATATTTGCTCCCATTATTGTTGAATTTCCACGGCCTCTCTTTTCCGCAGCTTTGTTGTCCTCTTCGATTCTCAACCGAACAATGAGATCTTCAAGGGACATACTCCTTGCGTTTGTGTTTCAGTAGTTTTTGAAGTCCTTCCACAAAGGAGGCAACTTCTCAATCATCGCTGCTACTTGAAATGCTTCATTGAT
>NW_017690448.1:4876-5721 GCF_001879085.1 Nicotiana attenuata
GTCAGTTGACCGAACCACGTTAAATGTTTGTGTCTCTTTTGGTAGATTTCTCTTTGTTGTATGATTTATCGTCGTTCAAGGTTTGTTTTGCTAGCTTCCGCATAACACCTGCTTTTTCGGTCCTAACAAGTTGTATCGGAGCAAGGTTCAAGACATGTTCATCTTGGCGGGTTCAGTTCTAGCCGCAACATATTTGACGATAATCGTGATTTTTGTCTTAGAAATTTGACCGGTGTGCTACGCGCGTTGAGACAAACTTCATGGTGGAGATTTGGAGATGCGACCTGTTGAAGGCTATGTGAAGAAGGTGGATCAAGTTTATTTTAGTCAGAAAATTCAGGCCAAGGAGGAGAATTGTTAGGTGTTTGCTATAATTTTCTTACCATATTTGGTTTTCCTATCTCTTGAAGGAAAAAGGCAATATAATTACCTTAACTGGGTTTTCCTTTTTGTAAAAGGAAATTATAAATCTCCAATATTTGGCTAGTCCTTTTTCTTGTAGGAAAATGTTTGGACTTCTATAAATTGAGGATCCTTCCTTCACATTCAGTAGCATCCACAATGTAGCCATAGAGGGCTTGAGAGTCTTGTTTAGGGGGAGAACTTTACGGGACAAGTGTTAGTGTGTCACTTGTGTTTGCCTCTTCGTGAGGTTCTTCTCTCGATATTTTGTACTCTCTTTTATTATAGTGGATTTCTCATCTCCGTCGTGGACGTTGGTCAGTTGACCGAATCACGTTAAATGTTTGTGTCTCTTTTGGTAGATTTCTCTTTGTTGTATTTATCGTCGTTCAAGGTTTGTTTTGCTAGCTTCCGCATAACACCTGCTTTTTCGGTCCTAACAA
>NW_017690449.1:0-5721 GCF_001879085.1 Nicotiana attenuata
ACCACTCCCTAGTTGATTTAAAAATAGTGTCTTCACTCCCTAGTTGATGCCAACATTACTTGATGGCGCCATAGGGTCCCCACTCCATGGTTGATGCCAAAATAAGGTCTCAACTCCCTAGTTGATGCCAATATAACTTGATGCCAGCATAGGGTCATCACTCCATAGTTGATGCAAACATTACTTGATGCCAAGTTAGGGTCACGACTCCCTAGTTGATGCAACCATAACGTCCCCAATCTCTAGCTGATGCAAACATAGGGTCACCACTCCCTAGTTGATTTAAAAATAGTGTCTTCACTCCCTAGTTGATGCCAACATTACTTGATGGCGCCATAGGGTCCCCACTCCATGGTTGATGCCAAAATAAGGTCTCAGCTCCCTAGTTGATGCCAATATAACTTGATGCCAGCATAGGGTCATCACTCCATAGTTGATGCAAACATAACTTGATGCCAAGTTAGGGTCACGACTCCCTAGTTGCTGTAACCATAATGTCCCCAATCTCTAGTTGATGCAAACATAGGGTCACCACTCCCTAGTTGATTTAAAAATAGGATCTTCACTCCCTAGTTGATGCCAACATAACTTGATGCCAACATAGGGTCTCCACTCCCTAGTTGATGCTAACATAACGTGATGCCAACATACTGTCACCACTCCCTAGTTGATGCCAACATAACTTGATGCAACCATAGGGTCATGACTCCCTAATTGATTTAAAAATAGGGTCCCCAATCCTTAGTTGATTTCATTCCATGGTTGATGCCAAAATAAGGTCTCAACTCCCTAGTTGATGCTAATATAACTTGACGCTAGCATAAGGCCATCACTCCATAGTTGATGCAAACATAACTTGATGCCATGTTAGGGTCACGACTCCCTAGTTGATGCAACCATAACATCCCCAATCCCTAGTTGATGCCAACATAGGGTCACGACTCCCTGAATGGGAGCTGAAGGTATATTGAATGTTAGATGCTCGTATCGAGGACCATAAGAATCACGACTTCCTGAAGTATCATGGGTGACCTATAGATTTAACTAAACTGGCATGATAGGATGGCCTCTACTGTCATGCCCCAAACCTGGGGAGGCATGGCTAGCACCCGGTGCCGCACTGGCCCGAGCGAACCACTCTGTAACTTATTTGCTTTGTTTGTAAATACCATGGGCGAATGTCACGACCCAACTTTCCCTCCGTTTGGGTATCGTGATGGCACCTAGTCTTAGGGACTAGGTAAGCCTAACTCATACTGAAATACCATAATAATAAATGAAATTTAGCACTCTTGAAGCACAAATCTCTACAAAATATGAAATTCCCAAAACCTTCGAATATAAAATTTTCAAATACATAACCTTCTAATATAAGTCACCATGTGACACCTCATCTCATAATCATACAATACGGTTCTCAATACCTGGACCCTAACACTTGGCATCCTGTGCCCTCATCACATCTCTTAATCATACTAACAACTCATGTGCCAAATAGAGCCATTCACATATGGAAGGCAAATAAACAAGAGTGTGCATCTATACTCAGCATTATCAAGAAGCCTCCTATCCAACTAGGGTGTTTAGTCACGTGTATACTTGTGCAAGTGTCCTAGCATGGTTCATGCCACCTAATAAGCATAAGGAGAAAAACGGACAATACATAGAATATTTACACAGGGATAGGATCAATGGAAATCACAGCTCAGAACACAATGATAATAACAAGGAATCTCCCAAGATACCGTCCCATAGTCCTAAACGTAAATTTGCAGAGGATCTCCCCGCGATATCATCCCGTAGTCCAAATCGTAAACATGCAGGGGGGGTCTCCCGGAATAATGTTTCGTATTCCGAATGTAAATATGCAGAACAAGGGGATATCCCGGGATACCGTCTCGTAGTCCCAAACATAAATGTGCTGTGGGATCTCCCGGAATACCGTTCCGTAGTCCCAAAGTAAATATGTAGCGCAACCAAAAGAGATGATAAATATACCACGACAGAAAACTCGTGCATCACCACAACACGTACAACAGTAACAATGACCACCATACAAGGTACGAAGAGTAAATCAATTCAAGAACCGTAAATCACAAAGAAACGGTAGAACCAGTTCACAAGGAATAACCACAAAACAGAATGCTAGGCATAGAGAGAACAGTCCAACAAAGGGAAAACTAACATGTAACAACGGTCCCACTGTATACACGTCAATAACAAGGAAGTCAACACGAGTCCAGTTGTCCCAAATAAAGTCAAATCAACTAATATATAGGTTATCTAAACTCCCTTTTAAGGTTTGACAATTACGAGGGTATCCAACAATTCAATTAAGGAAGGATGATCTTAGCATCACTTAAGACTAAACAATTTCAGGAGGGATAATAATAAATCTCAATAACACCGGCAGTTATGAAAAGATTGCATGACAATAGGAGAGGCGAAATTCTTCGGTTAAATCAAATAGGATGTCAATTAGGCAATAAGAGTGAATCATGAAGCAATTGATTTGCACTAAGCATGTAGAGGTGAAAGTAGTAAACAGGAAACTCAGTCATATCAAGAACAACTTTATACTTAGCTAGCGTTTGACCATAGATCCCAAATTTATTTTGAAAAATCTGATTTGGGTGAAGTTTGGTTTGAAGATGAAAATGTGTTTGGACATACGTTTTCAAAATATATTTTCAGACTTTATTTTGGAAAAACATGTATATAATTCCCAAGTTTTGGGATTTTGGACCAAATCAGCTGAATAGCTGATTTTGGGATTTGAGATTTGAGATTTGGGATTTGCCAAAATATGGGCAAAATTTATAGCCAAACATGAGTTTTGAAAATAAATCCCAAATTTATTTTGGCAAAATTTATGGCCAAACGGGGCCTTAGTGAATATAAGGACCTAAGAACCCTAAAGGCCGATTTCCCACAAATAATTCCTAGTACGCACTCGTCACCTCGCCTACACGAACTATGATCAACATAGAAGACTCAAGTCATAAGGGGAAGTCCCCACACAAGGTTAGGCAAGATACTTACCTCAAAGGCGACAGACCGATACCCTAAAATGCACTTCTAAGGTGAAAAGCTCTCTGGACGGCTGAATTCTAACCAAATTAACTTCAAAGCACAAATAAAACACATAAGAAACTATTCGGATCATGATATCCAAATTTTTAACAAAATCCAAAAATCGGTCAAAAAGTCGACCCCCGGGCCCGCGCTCGGAACCCGAAAACTTTTACAAAATGGAATACCATTCCGCTGCGAATTGATCCATACAAACTCTATCAAATTCTGATACGATTTGGTCCCTCAAATTGTGATGACCCAAAAGGGTTATCTTTTGTTTTGGAATCTGATTCCGCGTTCCAATGCCTTGAAAACCTCATTTTATCTCTCCTCGATTTTCATGCGCAGGATGGGCGCGTAACCGGATAGCCCTCATGTGAAAGAACTTAAGAAAAGATGATTTTTGGCTTAAAAAGATGATTTTAGTTGACTTCGGTCAATATTTTGGGTAAACGGGCCCGGACCCTATTCTGACGGACCCGGACCGGTGTTCCGACGGACCCAGAGGGTCCGTAGTAAAATATGGGACTTGGGCGTATGCCCGAAATTAAATTCCGACGTCCCTAGCCCGAGAAATGAATTTTTGAAGAAAATTGATAGGACTGACAATGCAATAATTTAAATTATTTGATCTTGTAGGTACCGGGCCCGTATTTTGGTTCAGGAGCTGGGTACAGGTCAATTCGCCTTTGTGATCTATAGGCTGGGATGGGACCTTCGCATTTGCGAAGCTCATTGTAGCAATTGCGACCGGAACAGAGGCCGTATTTGCAAACACTTGTTTGCATTTGCGACGCNCTGACTCGAATGGCCATAGCTGGCCGGAGAAAAGCCAAAGATGACCGGAGAAGGGCCATGAACTAAAATAGAACGAAGGATGGACCAGAGTTCTTCATAGTCTGGCCTTGAAACCATAAGGACAAACAGAAAGAGCCATGGAAGGCTGGCACAGGTCTCCGATGACCTTGGAAGGCCATGGGTCAGGGCGGATTAGGGTGACGACGGCTAGGGTTTGAGGGGGTTGTAGAGAGGATTTGGGAGAAGGGGGATTTCAGAGGCGGCGTATGGTGAATAATGAGATGGTTTGGGGGGGTCTTTTGGGTTTAATTAGGAAAGGAGGAACGAGAGCCGTTGATCTAAGTGATCAACGACTGGGATTAACGGGCTAGGTGGGAATCCGGGTATGGGTCGATTTAATTGGGTTGGGGGTCGGGTATGAGTAGGTATTGGGCCAGGGTAATTGGGTTTGAATTGGGGTTAAATTGGAAGCCAATTTGGGCTAAAATTGAAATAAAATGGGGCTAACATTTAAATAGCCAATTTTCCTGTTTGATTTATAAAAAAAAACTAATAAAATAAGTTTCTGGTAAATAAATTAATGGTACTAAAATGAGTTATAATACATAATTAATTATTTAAAAATACCAGACCTAATTTTGTGAACATAAATGCAATTAAATCTTAAAAGAGGCTAATATTGCAATTATAGGCAATTTAGCTTTAAAAATACTAAATAAATTTGTAAAAATATGCAAAAAATTTCCTTGGATATATTATAGCATATATATAAAAGTGCAATAAGTGAATCACCAAAAAAGACAATTTTGGAAACAATTACTAAATTTTATGGATAAAATACGAGAATGAATAGATTTAAAAATCTTTTAAAATTAAGGAAAAGTAATGAAGCACTTGCATATATGCATATATATATCATTTTGAAGAAATTTTAATATTGAAAATATATAGGGAAAAATTGGGTGTCAACAGTCATCACTCCATAGTTGATGCAAACATAACTTGATGCCAAGTTAGGGTCACGACTCCCTAGTTGATGTAATCATAGCGACCCCAATCCCTAGTTAATGCCAACATAGGGTCACCACTCCCTAGTTGATTTAAAAATAGGGTCTCCACTCCCTTGTTGACGCTAACATAACTTGATGCCAAGATACTGTCGTCACTCCCTAGTTGATGCCAACATAACTTAATGAAAACATAAGGTCACCACTCCCTAGTTGATGCCAACATAACTTAATGCAAACCTAAGGTCACCACTCCCTAGTTGAAGCCAACATAACTTGATGCAACCATAGGGTCACGACTCCCTAATTGATTTAAAAATAGGGTCCCCAATCCCAAGTTGATTCCACTCCGTGGTTGATGCCAAAATAAGGTCTCAACTCCCTAGTTGATGCCAATATAACTTGATGCCAGCATAAGGTCATCACTCCACAGTTTATGCAAACATAACATGATGCCAAGTTAGGGTCATGATTCCCTAGTTGATGCAACCATAATGTCCCCAATCCCTAGGTGATACCAACATAGGGTCACGACTCCCTAATTGATTTAAAAATAGGGTCTCCACTCCCTAGTTGATGCCAACATAACTTGATTCCAACTTAGGGTCTCCACTCCCTAGTTGATGCCAACATAAGTTGATGCCAACATAGGATCACCACTCCCTAGTTGATGCCAACATATGTTGATGCCAACATAACTTGATGCAACCATAGGGTCAGGACTCCCTAATTGATATAAAAATAGGGTCTCCAATCCCTAGTTGATTCCAACACAGGGTCCCCACTCCCTAGTTGATGCCAACATTACTTGATGGCGCCATAGGGTCCCCACTCCATGGTT
>NW_017690450.1:0-782 GCF_001879085.1 Nicotiana attenuata
CCTATACAGTTAGTCCCTCCGCTCATTGGAGACGCATTCGGTGGCGTCTTCGATGGGCGGAAACATGAACCTCGACTTAGGAGAATTTGACCTCGACCCGGGGCGGCAATACGAATGAAGTGAAATATATGACGTTGTTGAGCCACTGACGCGCGGCTTCCTTTTTGGAATGACGTCTTCGCCTGTATGCATCATTATTATATTTGCCCCCGAGGCGGTTCAGAGGATGATGTGACATTTTGGTTTCCGGCGCATGTTTTTGAATCATGACTCTTCGATTCCTGTGCAACTTATCCCTATAAGTATGAGAGAGGTTCGATTTGATTCCACTTTCAATCCTTCGGAAAGCATTTTCTGATATACCCCTTTGTCTTTTCTTTACTGTAACCGTTATTTTGTGAGGGACTCTCCCACTTCTGTTGAAACCATACTTCCTATCGTCAGTGCTTCATTTCTTAAGTAGTATAAGTCATGACAAAACGCGGACAGAGTGGTAAAAAGGCCAAAGATAATGCCCTGTCTAGGGTTTCGCCATCTTCCGGCGGTGAAGGGGAAAAGGCGGAGAAGGCCCTTGTTCCTCTTAGCGTAGACAACGTCCTTCCGAAGGAGACGCATGTTCGCAGGGATTTTCCAACTAAAAGCCCTGACCTTCCCTGGGAGCACAGCATTTTATTACAATCTCATTTAGATGATCTTCGAGAGACACACCATATTCCGGACCACGTGGAAATGGTTCCGGCCGGGACGGACTATGCCAATGTGCACCGGCCTGGATATTGCAC
>NW_017690450.1:4320-5721 GCF_001879085.1 Nicotiana attenuata
ACACGTCTCTATCTCTCACTTTGTAGCTGATTTGAACGATAATCAATTACCTAAGGTGTTCGAAGACATGTTACATAGTGGCTTTCCTAAGGTATTAGAAGAGGTGCAATCAGATGCTCCAATTGAACTGCATGATGCCGAAGCTACAATTCCTGAAAGCAGCAAAGTCCAACTGTTCAATGACAGTTCCCACAGAGACATGCCAGAGAGGTACATTAATGCGACTTCTCTTGATCGTGGCTCTAGTGAACGGCAAACTGAATTTGAGGTCTTGGAATACATGTATCTTGCTGACTTTTTCATGGGACCACAAACTATTGTGAATCTATATCTTGATAAAGTTTTTATGGAGAATGGGGATGGGATTTCGACAGGTAAAATGCCTTTGGATGAAACGATACCGAATGTCAAGCATAGAAACGCTAGTGGGGCAATAGAACATGATGAAGGTATTCTATTGGTGGTTAGTGTACCGCATATTGCTTTCTCAATGAAATTCGATAGTACTTGTAAGGATTACTCGACCATAGTTGTGGACGATTCCAAGGAAATACCTAAGAAATCAGCTTGTCGTATTGATAACACTTTCACTCATCAACGTCTTTCAAATCAATTTCCATTTAATCCTGGTGTAAATATCGTTGTAGTCATTGTTTGTGGAATTGCGACTGGTTTTTGTGTAGGAGATCCATGAATAAGTTTTGAGTTCAAGTCCCTAACAGGTTATACACTGAAGGTGGAGCCACTGCTATTGATGGAATCTACTGACATATTTTTCTTCTTTCCAAAGATTAACTCCATGACTACAGCGTGGGATCCTAGACAAGAATGGTGTTCGAATGCCTACATTTTGAACTTTGATTCGATATTGGCTGCAACTATATCTCCAGCTTTTCATTACTGTTTGTTTGGCTCAAAAGTAAACAATATACTTTGTCAGCTAAAAAAACAATCAAAAGTAGGAAACGGGTAAATCGTAATCAAATATAATAATCCTAGAGATGCAGTGATGATAATATTGTTGTAGATCTAGTATTGCAAAGAGGCAGTATGAACTCAATAAGATGCGTTCGTTTGAAGTAGAGATAGAGAGAGAAAGCCAGAAAAATGAGAGAGTTGTATTAGATCAGATGCCCCTTTTTACAATGTGAAGGTCTCCTTTATATAATAGGAGACCTTCCTCGAAAGAATCAAAAAGTTACAAAGATAGGTAACGTCTCCCTAGTGAAGACATTGAGTCCTAAACGATGTCGCTTTTGCCCCCACGGCCGAGTCGTACCCGCTACGTTGGTAGGCGTACACTCGTTGGGCGTACCCACTGGCGTAGAGATGCTGAGGGTCAAATTTGACCCTATACAGTTAGTCCCTCCGCTCATTGGAGACGCATTCGGTGGGCGTCTT
>NW_017690451.1:0-2599 GCF_001879085.1 Nicotiana attenuata
ATTTAACTTGCTTCCAAATCTTACAATCCTCATTAGTTTGAGCTGACTATGTAGTTATGTTACCGTCTGTTCTTTGAAAGCTCATTATGCAATAACTTGTTTCAGCGTGCAGAAGGACCAGAAGGACAGATTGTCAGCAAATGAACTCATGGTAGAGATTGTTACTTTTTGTCTTTCTCAAAGTTTCTTATTAATCAATTACTCATAGTAACTGATTGGAATTCATGAAATCCAGAGGCACCCTTTCGTCACCATGTATGATGACCTGGATATTGACCTTGGACCTTACTTCACATCCGCCGGACCTCCACTGGCAACACTTACTGAGCTATAATTGGTATGTTTGCCTAAGTCTTTGTTGATTCATTTTCACAGCCTCGGTAGTTTACTTCTTTTGTAGCTTTTACAAATGGACCATGCGTGTACATGCAAATTCATATCACCTCTCTGCATATATTGATTCCATTATTTCTATGCATGATTTGATGGATTTCGAAGTGCCTGTTGGTAGTACTAAAGTCTAAAAGTATTGCCTTGATAAAAATGCTTTATTGGAATCTTGTCTTTTCAAATTAGTCTTCCCTGGACGATTTGATATTTTCAATTCGAGATCATTATAAACAAATGGACAGAGTACTTCTAACAGTAACAAATATGTTGGGTTTTATGCTTTTTAGAGCTTAAAATAGGGTGACTGAAAAATGAAGGGGAAAATGAAAATTTGATTTTCCCTCCTTTACAAAGGAACATTGTCACATTGGAGGAGGAAAACTCATTTGTTGAGTATATATATGATTACACTTCTTCTAGCTCTTAAAGAGTTGAGAAGAAGACAAGCATCGCGCCGTCGTCGCCGCCGCCGCTCGGATTCAGATCAAATTTATTTGTTAAATACTGATATTTAATCCAAATCGACTGTTTTTGTACCGGTAATTTAAAGTTTCCCCCGATTCTATTTTTCCGTTTCATTTTTGCTTATATAGCCATTTTACGTGATCATTTAAAACCAACCTGCTGGCTATGTATAGAAGGCCATTCCCTCAGATTTTCCTTACGAAAATTCTGAATTCTCCTCTTCCTTTCTGCATTGTTTTCTTACAAAACAAACAACGTAAGTGTGATTGCTGCCGCCATTTGTATTCGTTGAAACACTGGGGTATGAAGTACCGCTACACCAGTGTATAATCCGTTCTATTATAGGAGGAAATAATTCATAACCTCGGGTACTAGGAGGGGGTTAAGTTTCTTAAGGAAACACTGTGAATTCTCGGATTAATTTCTACTTCTACATTTCTGTTTATACGTTGTTTTTCTTCTCCAGAATTATTTTACAAATACAGTATACTAACAACCAAAATCTGATTTATAGATTCATACTCCTTTTATCATCTACCTGAATGCTTCTTTTTGCAGGTTGATTCCTGGTTGGCGACATTACAGAATGAGTCTGAGCTGCAATCTAATAGCACAGCACCTGATGAGTTAACTAAGACTTGACATGTTCTTCTTTCAGTACTCTATAAGAAGAACCTGTAAATAGGTGAAAATGGAAGCAAAGGCATTATCATTCACTTGGAAGTTGATTGCCAATTGTTAGTATTCACCATTATTCTGTACATAGCCTATCTAACTGCCATTGTATGGCATTCAAGTTACCATTTGAATAAAATGTTTCCAGTTTAAGGATTGTTATCATCCATTAATGATGTCCTGAAAACAAAGCAATGTCTTTCAGATTGTTAATGGAATGTCAAAGTGAACAAGGTATTCCATCTCATAGCGATGATACAGCTTTTCGTGCAAGTTTTCTCCGTCTCATATGCATTGATTGTTTGATCTTTTTTCAGCAAATATACGAAACACAAACCATATTTTCCAAGCTTCGATAATCTGCCTAAGGCTTCTGAAATGATAAGACTAACAACTTGTTTGGATGGTTGTTATATGTATCGTTTCATAATGTATCATATATTATTGTATTGTACAGTATCGTTGATGTATACAATGTTTGGACAGATTGTATTGTTTGCCGTAGTTTCATGATATCATGCATCAACAATATGAAGAATAAACTTGCAATATTATAAAGAAAAAATAAGGTACGAGGTAAAATTATTGTATAAAAAGATAGAGTAAAACAATAAGATTATTTTATAATAAGGAAGGGCAAGATGAGAGAAAAAATAAGGTAATGACGACGGATTTAACGACATGATACAATAAAATTTAAGTAACAATCAAAATAAATATTGTATTTAAAGTAACTACGATACAATACAATATGTAACAACCATCCAAACAAGCCGTAAATATTGTCATCTACTACTATAAGTCTTGTATTGGAAAAACAGGCTCTTTTGGATTTATTATTAAATTCTCTTAGTTGCTGGAATTCTCATGTTATCCCCAAACTAGATCAAGTTTTTGTGAACCAAAATACTCTTTGTGGAGTTTTCTTTTTCTTTCTTCCCATTTGAATGGTAGTGACATGAGAATATTCCTCCATGTAGTTGGTTTAATTTAACTCTAGAAGAAAAACAGTATTGCTTCAATGCAATTTGATAGTACCTCCAATACCACCACCCTAGGTGTGGTGAGA
>NW_017690451.1:5057-5721 GCF_001879085.1 Nicotiana attenuata
CAAATAGTTGTTTGAAGTTCTCTTTATTTGATCAATATGTCATGCACATTAAGCGATTCTAATTAGAGTGGGACTTTTCCCATAATAGTACCTTGTCCAAATAGTTCCGTAAGGAGTATTAGAACACTCAAAGTTGACTATTGTGCTTTCATGACTCTAGGTGGATTACCAAGTAAACTCAGTTACCCTATAATGAAGAGAATAGCAATTCAGCACTGAATTACTACTGAGGGCTCCAAACACTCTAACAGTTTAAACTATAGACAGCTCATTCATAAAACCAGCACATACAGTAATATATACAACAACAACAACAACCCAGTAAAATCCCACAAGTGGAGTCTGGGGAGGGTAGAGTGTATGCAGAGACCTTACCCCTACCCCGGAAGGGTAGAGAGGCTGTTTCCGAAAGACCCTCGGCTCAAGAAGAAGAAGACACAGTAATATATATTGAAAGTTAAAACAATCAGCAAGATACTGAAGTTTTCCATATCCAGGAAGTCGATAAAATGTCAAGTTGAGTGCATGACCAATCATCTAAGAAACTAAAGATGCTACACAAAAATCTAACAGATGCCATAACTCAGTAACTGCTTTATTCATGTCATATACCTACTTGTAACTTATGTCCAATGAGAGCATTAAGACATACATCAACACAAGT
>NW_017690452.1:0-3027 GCF_001879085.1 Nicotiana attenuata
GGAGGCCCCAGTCCGAGGTGAAGCATGCATTCATAAAGGACGAGGTAACCAAACTTCTTAAAATAGGGTCTATTCGGGAGGTAAAATACCCCGAATGGTTAGCCAACATAGTTGTAGTTCCTAAAAAAGGAAACAAACTTAGAATGTCCGTAGATTACAAGGATTTAAACAAAGCATGCCCAAAAGACTCTTTCCCACTGCCCAACACCGATCGTATGATCGATGCCACGGCCAGCCACGAGATCCTAACTTTTCTTGACGCCTACTCCGGGTACAATCAAATTCAGATGAACCGGAGGACCAGGAAAAGGCCTCGTTTATCACTACATTTGGAAGTAGATTCAAGCCTAAGAATTTCAAAATCTTCTAAATTACGCTTTTGATAAAAAAACCCAACCAAACCACGTCCGAATGACCTAAAATTTTGCGCACACATCCCAAATGACACAACAGAACTACTGCAACTCTCAGAATTCCATTCCGACCCCTATATCAAAATCTTACATATCAACCGGAAAACGCCAAAAACTCAATTTCGCCAATTCAAGCCTAAATCTACTCCGGACCTCCAAAACACATTCCGATCACACTTCTAAGTTCCAAATCACATAAAGGAGCTAACCAAATCATAAAAAATTCTAATCCGAGATCATATACTAACAAGTCAAATCTTGGTCAAACCTTTCAAATTTCAAGCTTCAAACTGAGAACTGTTCTTCCAAATTCATTCTGATCACCCTGAAAACCAAAACCAAAATTCATGCCCGAGAACTGGCGAGTCTATGCTGCGTCAAGAGGCACTCACTCAGGATAACCTTGCAATCTGTACAAAGTACCTTATCGCCTTTCTTGAGGAGAAGATAATCAGTATGAGTCATGGAAACCCTACTCTGGAAACTGACAAGTGTTCCTCCCTCTTCTGAAAACCCGTGTTAGCTAGTACCAAGTCAAAAGCTTTAGCGAAATCCAACAACAAAGTACCGCCATCGTTCCTAACGCCGAAACTAAACCCGCCATACACCTTGTTATAACCACTAGTCGTCTCCCCAACATGACCATTAAAGTCACCCCCTATGAAAATATTCTCTGACTGCGGGATACCACGCATAACCTCATCCAAATCCTCCCAGAAACTCCTTTTGTCCTCCTCGCTCAGCCTTGCTTGAGGCGCGTAAGCACTAATGACGTTAAAAGTGAACCCATTAACCACTAGCTTAATAATTAACAGCCTATCATTCACCTCCTAACATCCACCATAACTCCATGAGATCCCTATCAACTAAAATACCTACCCCGTTCTTGCAACCAACACCCCTCGAATACCATAACTTATACCCATTAACGTCCCGAGCCTTCGTACCCCCTCCCCCATCTAGGATCCTCGACACATGCTATATTAATCTTCCTCTTCTGGAGAATCTTCCCTAACACTATCGACTTACCCGTCAATGTCCCTATGTTCCAGGATCCAACTCTCAACCTTGTGTATGCCTTACCCTCTTTGTCACCCTTGCTCCCTGTTGTGATGACCCACAAGGTCATCTTTTGTTTTGGAATCTGTTTTCGTATTCTAAGGCCTTGAAAACCTCTTTTTATCTCTCCTCGATTTGCGTGCGTAGTCTGGGTGCGGTACCGGAAAATTTTGGGTGAATTTTTTTTAAGAAATAATGATTTTTTGTTGAAAGAGATGATTTAATTTGACTTCGGTCAACATTTTGGGTAAACAGACCCGGACCCGTGTTTTGATGGTCTCGAAGGGTCCGTAGTAAAATATGGGACTTGGGCGTATGCCCGGAATCAAATTCCGAGGTCCCTAGCTCGAGAAATAAATTTTTGAAGAAAATTGTTTAACTGAAAATATGATGGTTTTTGGAAATTTAAATAGATTCGATCTTGTTGGTTAGGGGCCCGTATTTTACTTTCGGAGCCTGGTACAGGTCCGTTATGGTATATCTGTTAAATTTGGTAAAAAAATGGAGGTGATTTGCTGTAATTCAGACCTTTGGTTGAAAATTTAGAAATTTTGAACTATCTTGGAAATTTCATGAGTTTTGGGTGTTGAATTCATCGTTCTAGATGTTATTTTGGTGATTTGATTGCGCGAGCAAGTTCGTAGGATGTTTTAATACTTGTGTGCATGTTTGGTTTGGAGCCCCGAGGGCTCGGGGAGTTTTGGATAGGCTACAGAGTGTTTTGAGACTTAAGGAATTTGCTGGTGTGATTGCAGATTTGCAGACTTCGCATTTGCGAAATCTGGCTCGCAAATGCGATGCTCCATCACATTTGTGATCAGAGGGCAGAGAGGGGGACCTTCGCAATTGCGACATGCACAGTGGCCGCATTCGCGAAAAATGTTCGCAATTGCGAATGCAACAGGTCCGGCCAAGCTTCGCATTTGCGATGTATTGGTCGCATTTGCGAGTTCGCATTTGCGAACCTGGGATCGCAAATGTGATACCTGCAGCTGCGTAAAACATAACTTAGACGGGACTTTGAACTCATTTCTCAAATTTTCAAATCCTAAACCTCCCTAGGCGATTTTCCAAAGACCCAAACTTCTCCAAATCATAGGTAAGTGATCTCTAACTCAACTCTTTCAATCTTTTTTATCTTTTTGCAAGATTTCATCACAAAATCTAGGGATTTTCATGGGAAATTTGGTGTTTTGGGTGAAATTTGGGAATTTCAAAATTTGGGAAATTAGACCTCAAATTAAGGTCGGATTCCAAAACCAATTGCATATCCAGGCTCGGGGGTGAATGGGTAATTGGGTTTTGGTCCGAACTTCTATACTATTTCTTGTCTTAATTGCTACTTGCTCCTAAATGTTTCCATGTCTAATTGCTTCATATTAACTGTTGTTCTCGTTATTGAAGTATTTGATTGCTCCATGGTTTCGTTTCATTACCTTGTTGGCTTATATTGGTTTATTAGTGCCTTGTGGTACATCTTGGTTGGTCTTGCTGAGTAGTTTTCAATGGTGAAGTTTCATAATCGTAGTGGTATTCCATTGCGTGGATTGAAGTG
>NW_017690452.1:4986-5720 GCF_001879085.1 Nicotiana attenuata
ATCAAAGGCCAAGAAAAGTGAAGGAAAAAGATCCTAGTGCGGATTGCACAAAAGTGCACGCGGCCGCACTAGGAGATTCAGAGAAGTGCTAATTCATGACTCTCACAACGCGGCCGCGCCACATTTTTATGTGGTTCGCGTGAAGAGATTCAGAGAGATGAAATTTGGGGACCAAAGCAAGCCACACGGCCGCGGTCACATTTACGCGGTCCGCGCCAGATCTCATGCGGCCGCGTTACGCTTCTGCGCGGCCCGCTATCCTCAACTTTAGAGAGCCAATTTTCAAGATTTCAAGAGCCCACGCGGCCGCGCTACCTTTTTGCGCGGCCCGCGCTGACCCCGCAGGGGGTATTTTTGTCCAAGTTTTTCAGCCACTATAAATAGATCCTTTTTCCACTTTTAGGTTAAGTTTTAGATACCTAAGGCTGCTGAGCTCGTGAGAACATTGGGTTTAGCCATTTTTGGCATTTTTTAACCTCTAATTTTGTATTTCTTCCTTAGTAATCAATTATTATGTTTGCTTCTTCATCTATTTCTTTAAATTTTGCATCTAGCATGAGTAGCTAAACTCACTAGCTAGGGTTGTGGCTCAACCCTAGTGTGGGTAATTAATGGGTGTTGCAATCTAAGGCTAGATTGATATTGGGTGTTTGCTATTTGGGTTAATTTTAGGTTTTCATTAAGGATTGGTGGTTGCAAATACTGATTCTAGCTTGGTGGGTTTGACTTTTCTT
>NW_017690453.1:0-5720 GCF_001879085.1 Nicotiana attenuata
CTGCTGAAGCAGTGAGCTTCATTTAATACGGGCTCCGGCCATTTTTGACCATTAGGCACACGGTATTGAGCGATTTTGGAGCTCTTGAGAAGGGATTTCCACATAGCATCGTGAGGTAAGTTCATCCCCCTTATTTATAAGTTTAATACTCGAGTTTTGGGTAGATTAACACCTAAAGATTTGGAGAAATCAAGGGGTTAGAGCAAGACCTAGGGTTTTAATAAAACTTAGATTTTACCATGAAATTGGTTATGAAACGAAGTAGAAATCATATATTATTGATCCTTAGGCTACAAGGAACAATTATCTTCGAAAAATGTCGGGATCCGGGCACGTGGGCCCGGGGTCGGATCTTAGGAAACTTGTGTTTAAGGTTGGGGAATTGCTTTAATAGTTAGAATGCGATCTTGCAAGCTTGTATTGACTAGTTCTTACCTCATTTAACTAATTTTGGATCGTTCGGCTCCAAATTGAGAGTTCGGGCTCGTTCTTGGTATTGGAAGTGCACTTCGGAGCGAGGTGAGTCTCCTTTCTAACCTTGTAAGAGGGAATTGTCCCCATAGGAGTAATAATTGTATAATTTGCCACTAAATGCGGGGGCTACGTATGCACTAGGTGACGAGAGTCTGTGCGTAGCTACTATCATGTTAATTGTCCGGGTAATTTAGGACCAGTATCATACTATATTTGTAAGTGTTGTATGTCTTCTTGCTAATGTGATCATTTAGGATATGCTAGAGAATTGGAAATGAACATAAGTGAGCATAGGCATTGTTGAACACTTGTATGAGTTTAATTAAGTATAAATACGCCTTCTTGTATGTTCCTGTTGATAATTGTTATTTGTGGATCGGGCCGATCGCCTCGGTAGAAATAGATGCATCTATAGTTCGTGCCATTCGACCCTCTTGCAGTGCACAGTTTCTTTTCTATTGGATCGGGCCGTCGACCTCGCATAATGTGCGCATGATATCTATCTGTATTATTATAGATGACTTGCCTGTTAAATGGTTCGAATTGTAACTGGTCAACCGTGATATTAGAACTTCAGGACTTAGAGATTCTTACTGCAACTGTTATATAATTTTGACCTTCATGCTTAGTATAACATCGTATCATATTATTTGACCCTAGTAGGTATCAAGTCGACCTCTCGTCTCTACTTCTTCGAGATTAGACGGGATACTTACTGGGTACATATTGTTTATGTACTCATACTATGCTTCTGTACTTAATTGTACAGGCTCTGAGGCTGGTACATCTGGTTATCAGACCGGTGCGCATCACTGAACTTAGTCCGAGACTTCCACGGTGAGCTGCTTTCCCTTCGTGTGCTGATCAGCAGCTGATGGAGTTTCTCTTATATTTTTAGCTGTCTATTCTGTTTCAGACAGTAGGATAGATCTGTTATTTTGTATATTCTACTAGTTGCCCATAGCTTGTGACACCAGGTCTTGGCACACACTTAGTAGACAATTCTCCTTTTGGGGTTGTATAACTATTTCTAAATGTTGATTTTTATTGTATGCTTTGACTTCTATTTAAGAAAATGTCCCAATTATTTTGGCAAGTAAAATGAGAATTTTATTAATATTTCCTCTTTGGCTTGCCCGACAACGGTGTTGGGTGCCATCACGACTTGAGGTGAAATTGGGTCGTGACAACATGGTATCAGAGCACTAGGCTCAAGTAGGTCTCACGAGTCATGGGCAAACCTAATAGAGTCTTGCGGATCGG
This sequence comes from Nicotiana attenuata, assembly GCF_001879085.1. NCBI lineage: Eukaryota > Viridiplantae > Streptophyta > Magnoliopsida > Solanales > Solanaceae > Nicotiana > Nicotiana attenuata. The sequence goes on from NW_017690453.1 coordinate 1,738, forward strand.
TACGGAGACGTCTGTATTTATCTTCGAGAGGCTATAGGGTATTAGGAAACTACTCCTTATTCATTTCCTATCGTGCAGTGGATAGTACACTAAGTTTCTCTCTTCTATTCTCTCACAGATGGTGAGGACTCGCACAGCAGATGTTCCTGACCCGGGAGGCGCCGCTCCCCCTGTGGATAGAGGCCGAGGTAGAGGCCGGGGGAGGGCACCGGCCCGAGGTAGGGGACGAGGGCGTCCCAGAGCTGTCCCAGTAGCACCACCAGCGGACCCGGCGGGAGATCCTACTATTGAGGAGCAGGGCGAGGTGCCCGCAGCTGAGCTTACCCCGGTGGACTTTATGACAGCACCGGGTTTTCAGGAGATCATGGGCCGGATGCTACGGTTCATGGACACCATGACTCAGGCTGGTTTATTTCCAGCGGATCCTGCTACATCACCATCAGGAGGGGGAGCAAAGACCCCTACTGCCCAGGCTCATGGTCATGCAGCTGCAGTATATCAGACTCCGGGTGCACTGCCCGCGGATAGTACTCAGCCAGTTGCTGTAGTGGTGCTTGAGCCCAGACCAGCTGCGGATAGTGACCTGCAGAAGCTGTTGGATAGATGGACTAGACTTCACCCTCCTGTCTTCGGGGGTGAGCGTCATGAGGATGCTCAGGATTTCATTGATAGGTGCAGGGATAGACTGCACAATATGAGGATATTGGAGTCGCACGGAGTTGACTTCACCACTTTTACGCTTGAGGGTAGGGCCCGTAGATGGTGGCATTCTTATGTTTTTGGCAGACCCGCAGGCTCTCCTCTTATCACTTGGGGTCATTTGACACAGTTATTCCTGGATCGGTATATTCCACCCTTTGAGAGGGAAGAGCTGCGGTACCAGTTTGAGCAGCTTGAGCAGGGTCAGATGTCCGTGACTGATTATGAGGCGAGGTTTTCAGAGTTATCCCGCCATGCATTGATGATACTTCCTACTGACACAGAGAGAGTGCGGAGGTTTGTTGCAGGGTTGCATTCTGGCATCAGGGCCAACATGGCCCGAGAGGTGGAGATGGGGACTCCTTATCAGTTAGTGGTAGAGATCTCCCGGAGGATTGAGGGCTATCGTCTGAGGGGTAGGGAGCAGATGCAGCAGGATAAGAGGGCTAGATTCTCCGGAGAGTTCAGAGGTGCCCCGGCTAGGGGCAGAGGTCAGTTTGGGAAGGGAAAGCCTTGTAGGCCCCCACATTTAGCACCACCACCTGCTCGAGGTGCTCCGGCGTGCCCCTATTTCAGCGCCATACCAGAGAGTTCTTACCGTCCACCAGCAGTTCAGGGTTCCTCCGGTGGGTATCCAGGTCCTCAGGGTTCTTCTGATCCAGTGCTATGCCGGAGAGTTCATATTGGCCACCGGCTATTCAGGCTTCTTCCAGTGGATCTACAGGCCATCAGGGTCAACCATCCGGGCAGCAGGTCACCGCGTCGCGGGGTTGTTTCGATTGTGGAGACCTTGGTCATATGAGGAGATACTGCCCCAGACTTCGGGGCAAGGCAGTACAGCAGGGTCAGCAGCCTATGATTTCAGCACCGGCTGCCCCGCCACCTAGAGGTGGAGGGCAGACTGGTAGGGGCTGTCCTAGAGGTAGAGGCCAGACAGGGAGAGGTCAGCCTGCTATTGCTCAGTCGGGTGGAGGCCAGCCAGCCGGCGCTCCAGCCAGATTCTATGCTCTTCCGGCCAGGCCAGATGCATTGGCCTCAGATGCTGTCATCACAGGTATTATTTTCGTCTGCGGTAGAGATGCTTCGGTATTATTTGACCTAGGGTCCACCTATTCATATGTGTCATCTCTGTTTGCTCGCTTTCTGGTTATTGCTCCTGAGCCCCTGGGCGCTCCTGTTCATGTGTCCACTCCTGTGGGCGATTCTGTGGTTGTGGGTCGGGTCTACCGGTCCTGTGTGGTCACCTTCTGTGGTTTCGAGACCAGAGCAGATCTCTTGTTGCTTGATATGATCAATTTTGAGGTCATTCTGGGCATGGATTGGTTATCCCCATTCTTGCGAGAGCAGAAGTTGTATGCTAAGTTCTCCAAGTGTGAGTTCTGGCTATTGTCAGTGGCATTCTTGGGGCATATCGTGTCAGGAGAGGGTATTAAGGTGGATCCCAAGAAGATTGAGGCAGTTCAGAGTTGGCCACGTCCCACTTCGGTGACCGAGATCAGGAGTTTCCTGGGATTAGAAGGTTATTACAGGCGATTCGTGCAGGGCTTTTCATCTATTGCATCACCTCTGACCAGATTGACCCAGAAGGGTGCTCCCTTCCGTTGGACCGATGATTATGAGGCTAGCTTCCAGAAGCTCAAGACAGCCTTGACTACAGCACCAGCTCTTGTGTTACCTTCCGGTTCAGGGATGTATACGGTATATTGCGACACTTCACGCATTGGCTTGGGTTGTGTATTGATGTAGGAGGGGCGAGTTATTGCATATGCCTCCCGTCAGCTGAAGATTCATGAGAAAAATTATCCTGTGCACGATCTGGAGTTGGCGGCGATTGTCCATGCTCTTAAGATATGGAGGTATTATCTGTATGGGGCGTCGTGTGAGGTTTATACTGATCATCGCAGCTCACAGCATCTGTTCAAGCAGAGGGGTCTCAATTTGAGGCAGCGTAGGTGGCTTGAGTTACTGAAGGATTATGACATCACCATTCATTATCATCCGGGCAAGGCAAATGTGGTTGTGGATGCCTTAAGCAAAAAAGCAGAGAGTATGGGTAGCATGGCATTCATTCCAGCAGAGGAGAGGCCACTAGACTTAGACATTCAGTCCTTGGCTAACAGACTCGTGAGGTTAGATATTTCGGAGCCCAGCAGAGTCCTTGTGTGTGTTATATTACTGAAGGAGATCAAGGCCCGGCAGTTCGATGATCCACATTTGGCAGTTCTCAGAGAGACGGTGCTACAGGGTAGTGCCAAGGAGGTTTCTATTGGCGAGGATGGTGTCCTGTGACTCTAGGGTCGCCTATGTGTTCCTAATGTCGATGACTTGAGAGAGAGGATTCTAGCGGAGGCACATAGATCGAGGTATTCTATACACCCAGGTGCTACGAAGATGTATCGTGACCTGAGGCAGCATTATTGGTGGCGGCGGATGAAGAAGGACATAGTGGAGTATGTGGCGAAGTGTTTGAATTGCCAGCAGGCCAAGTATGAGCACCAGAGGCCAGGCGGCCTACTTCAGCAGATGCCCATTCCTGAATGGAAGTGGGAGCGCATCACTATGGACTTCGTAGTGGGATTGCCCCGGACCTTGCGGAAGTTCGATGCAGTGAGGGTCATTGTTGACAGGTTGACCAAGTCGGCTCACTTTATTCCGATTGTGACTACTTACTCTTCAGAGAGGTTGGCTCAGATTTACATTCGGGAGATAGTCCGATTGCACGGTGTGCCTATTTCTATCATATCAGATAGGGTCCCTCAGTTCACTTCCCATTTCTGGAGAGCCGTTCAGAGTGAGTTGGGGACCCACGTGGAGCTCAGTACAGCATTTCACCCTCAGACCAACGGGCTGTCAGAGAGGATAGTTTAGATTCTGGAGGACATACTTAGGGCATGTGTGATTGTCTTTGGAGGACACTGGGATCAGTTCCTGCCTTTGGCCGAATTTGCTTACAACAATAGCTATCAGTCCAGCATTGAGATGGCCCCATACGAGGCTTTATATGGGCGGCGATTTCGTTCTCCTATCGGGTGGTTTGAGCCTGGAGAGGCTAAGTTATACGGCACAGACTTGGTAAAAGATGCCTTGGATAAGGTGAAGTTGATTCAGGAAAGGCTTCGCACAGCTCAGTCCAGACAGAAGAGCTATGCGGATCAGAAGGCGCATGATGTATCATTCATGGTTGGTGAGAAGGTCCTCTTGAAAGTCTCGCCAATGAAGGGTATTATGAGGTTCGGGAAGAAGGGCAAGTTGAGCCCAAGGTTCATTGGCCCATTTGAGGTGTT
>NW_017690454.1:0-1220 GCF_001879085.1 Nicotiana attenuata
ATAACAAAAGAAACTACATCTGATTTCTTCTAACACAGAATAAGGGAAAACAAACCACTTTCACTTGTTTCAATTTCCTCTCGTGGCAGGCGTGCCACTCGATCCCATTTCTCATAATATCACGTGGTAGGCGTACCACTCGATCCCATTTTATAATATCACGTGGTAAGCGTACCACTCGCTCCCATTCCATAATATCACGTGGTAGGCGTACCACTCGCTCCCATTTCATAGTATCACGTGGTAGGCGTACCACTCGCTCCCATTTTATAGTATCACGTGGTAGGCGTATCACTCGCTCCCATTTCATAGTATCTCGTGGTCGGCGTGCCACACGATCCCACTTCATAATATCTCGTGGTCGGCGTGCCACACGATCCCATTTCTTTCAACACAATACACAAAATAATCTCGGCAAGGGAGAAAGATGTTATAATAAACTATCCCGGCAAGGGAACAAGATAATATAATAAACTATCCTGGCAAAGGAGATCCAGCTATAACCAAACTTACTCAATTTCTACTTAACACAATTAAATCAATACTCAGTCTCATCAATTACTGGCTCAGTGTTAAAGATTTCCAACCAAGTCCTCATAAACAACAATTAAGAATTTGATAATATAGCAATTCAGGACTCACGGTCATGCTCGACACCAGTGTATAGATACTCGTCACCATGCCTATACACCGTACTCGACAAATAGCAATTAGCAAAAAAAGACTCTACTCCTATTCCCTCAAGCCAAAGTTAGACCAAAACACTTAGCTCAACTTCCACGGCTAAACCAATCCACAACGACCGCTTTCCCTCTCGAATTCGGCTCCAACTCAATCAAATCTATGAAATAACGACTTTACAACATTAATATAAGCTAAACAAATCAAACCCAATGCCTAAATATAGTTTTCCAAGCCTTCTTCCCAAAATTCCAAAAATCGACCCCGGGTCCGCTTGGTCAAAACACGAGGTTCGGACCAAATTCATATCACCCATTCCCCCATGAGCCCGGATATACAATTTGTTTTCGAATTCGACCCCAAAACGAGGTCTAAATCAAAGAAAATTGAAAAGCCCTAACTCTACCCATTTTCCCCAATTTCAACCCTAGATTACATGATTTGAGCTTAGGAATTTGATAAATGATGATGGAAAATGAAGGAGACAAGTTAAACAATACTTACCCAAGAAGCTTTGATGAAGAAATGCCCTAACAATC
>NW_017690454.1:5014-5720 GCF_001879085.1 Nicotiana attenuata
TATCTTTGAACCGTCGAGCTTTGTTGTATACCTAGACAACATAAGTCACACAACCAATCCTTAACCATCTATGGTTCTCACGGTTGTGTTCGTTTCAGCCATGAACACCGCCTGGTTTCATGAGTGCTTAGAGAATGGGCCTTTACTTTGATTCTCCTTGAAGCGGCTTACACTTCACACTCACATAGGTGATTCCTAAATGTGTAATCCTAAAGACACACTATCTGGTCATATCCCGCCAGACTTAGCAAATCATTAAAAAGCTTTAAGCTTTATTGACTCATCAAAAAAGCCTTAATGCTTTACCTCGTTTTTGAACATTGTCTTCATCACGAGAATGGGTTGAGTTAGTTGACAATGTTGAACCGTCATTCATAACTTTGTTTGATCTCTTTGAACCTAACTCTTGGGATCTCCAGTCTGCTAGGTAGAGTTACCGCCATGATGACTTGTCCTAGGCCTTTAACCCCATTCCCTTTGATGATCTTTCAACTGCCTCTCTAGATAGGCCTTTTGTAAGTGGATCCGACACGTTATCTCTTGACTTTACGTAGTCAATTTTGATAACACCACTAGAGAGTAGTTGTCTAACGGTATTGTGTCTCTGTCGGATATGACGAGATTTTCCGTTATACATATCTCCCTGCCCTACCTATTGCCGCTTGACTATCACAATGTATACATATAGGTGCCAAAAGTTTGGGCC
>NW_017690455.1:0-674 GCF_001879085.1 Nicotiana attenuata
AGACTACCGCAAATTTTACGGGAGTTCAAGCATATATGCTGGAATCCCGCAAATTTTACGGGAGTTCCAGCAAGTATAATTGTCCAGTATAATATACTGGAGTTTGGAGCACTGGTGCTCCAGTCTCCCGCAAATTTTACAGGAGTTAGCAAAGTATACCGGTCCAGCATAATATGCTGGAGTTCGTACACAAATGCACCAGAACTCCCGTATATTACACTGGACCGGTCCCTGTTGCAGCAAAATAGTGGCTATTTTTCATTGACTTGATAAACGCTGGCTATTTTTCATTGACCAGTGTGAAAACTGGCTATACCATGATATTTTAACTGAAGTTTTTGTTTGTAATTGCTGAACTTAAGCATTCTAGTGATGAAGTTATGTTCTCTATTTGCTGAAGTTTTTATTTGTAATCGCTGAACTTAAGCATTCTAGTAGCTGAGTTTTGTGATGCTGAAGTTATTTTGTTCATTTGTAACAACTTCAGCACTAAATGCGCTGAAGTTTTTTTGTCCTGGATAAGCTTTTTCAAAAATTTCAGCAGAAGATGCTGAAGTTATTTAGTTCATTTGTTAAAACTTTAGCACCTAATAAGCTGAAGTTTTTTTGTCCTGGATAAGCTTTTTCAAAAACTTCAACAGAAGATGCTGAAGTTATTTAGTTCATTTGTAAAA
>NW_017690455.1:4861-5720 GCF_001879085.1 Nicotiana attenuata
GCCAAGACTTAGTAGATACTACAGTGTTGAAGGGTTGCTCACGTTTTGTTTATCGTGTTGAAACTCCATCAGGACAGGTGATCGCAGTGAAGAAACTACTGCCTAAGAAAGTTGGTGAGGTTCCACAGAGGGATTATTTTTCTGCAGAAGTTAGAACACTGGGATCAATCAGGCACAAAAACATAGTGAGGCTTTTGGGATGCTGTAATAATGGCAAAACAAGATTGCTCTTGTTTGATTACATTAGTAATGGGAGTTTAGCAGGACTGCTACATGAGAAGAGAGTATTTCTGGATTGGGATGCTAGGTATAATATCATATTAGGAGCAGCTCAGGGTTTAGCTTATCTTCACCATGACTGTATTCCTCCTATAGTCCATCGCGATATCAAGGCCAATAACATTTTGGTTGGTCCACAGTTTGAAGCTTTTCTTGCAGATTTTGGACTTGCAAAGCTCTTAAATACATCATCAGATACTTCAAGAGCTTCCACCATAATAGCTGGTTCCTATGGATATATAGCTCCTGGTAAGTACATTTTCTTAAAATTTTCACGCAAAAACATCATTCATAATATTTAGATATCTCATTATAACAGATTAATTATTCAGATATAGCTTTGCTATGTGCTAAACATTTTACATAACATTATGCAAGTACTCTTGAATATTAGCTTTAAAAAACACTTTAAGCTCACTATATTAGTCTTGTACCCCGCGAAATGTGTTGTGCACAGACGTATTGTGAGAATAAATAGGGTATGAGTACTAAATTTGGATAGCATTCTAAATGTTTTGGTCCTGCATTGCAGAATATGGATATAGTCTCAGAGTAACTGAGAAGAGTGATGTCTATAGCT
>NW_017690456.1:0-983 GCF_001879085.1 Nicotiana attenuata
CGAAAAAAGTGCTGCAGACAATATCGTTAAGCAGGCCCTTGCTGCTTGGGGAGACTCCTCAAGTGAATCCGAAAGGGAATCAGATGCAGAAAATAGTTCCCTGTTGGCAGTGGAAACTAAAGCAACAAAGTACGACTCACTGTTCGCGCTGATGGCTCGGTCAGATGACGACGATGAAGGAGATGAAGACGACGAGGTAAGCTTCCAGGATGTTCAGAGAAATCTGAAATCCTATTCTTCCAAGAAGCTAAGGTCTTTATCAAATGTCTTAATTGATGCCTATTATAGCCTTATAAACAATAAGGAGACCCTTTCAATAGAACTAGGAGAGGCAGAGCAATCTAGAGATGATCTAGTGGTATGTGTAGTAGACCGAGATGAGACCATAGCTAATCTTGAAATAGAGAAGGAGGCCTTGAATGAAAGAATAACCAGTGTGGAAATGAGAGAGACGACCTGGTTGTAGTAGTTGTTGATCTAAAAGAAACAATATAAGGCCTTAACAATGAGAAACACGTCTTAGAAGAAAAAGTTGCATCTGCTGAGGAGGAAAGGGATGACCTGTTAGCAATATGCGCTGATCTAGAGAAAACCATTGAGGGACTCAATAGAGAACATAGGAATGTAAGTCTTGGGAAAGGGAAGGAAGTAGCCAGTGAGTCGCACATCTTGCTGGAAAAGGAGTTAACTGTTGTAAAAACTAATCTTTGCAGTGAACTCGAGAGAAATCAGCAACTCCAAACTGAGTTGGAGAAAGTAAAAAATGATCCTGAAAAATTCTTGAAATGGATCTGGTCCTCAGATGCTGTTACTGCCATGTATCTCAACAATAGTGGGAACAAGCAGGGCATTGGGTTTCAAAGGGAGAAAACTCCCTACAACCCACACAGCAAGTATGTCACTGTACCTGATAACTGGCTATGTACTCACTGCGAAAACAATAGGCATTTTAAAGAAAATTGTCAGGCCAGGGTTTATCTGTT
>NW_017690456.1:3737-5720 GCF_001879085.1 Nicotiana attenuata
TTCGGAGAGCCATCATGAAAGAACAAGGTATTCAACAGGGGGAACAGGTGCATAAGAAGGTTTTGCTTCCTGAGTACCAGCTTCTCTTTGAGCTGGTCAATAAAGTGCTCTTACCCCGCTCTGAGAGGCGCTCTATTGCTACAAGATCGAACATGGTGCTGATAGAAGCACTCGATGAGTTTGTTCCAGTCAATCTACCTGCAATCATGATAGACCATATGCAGAAGGTGGCAAATTTCAAGGGTGGAAATCATGGGTTACCTTATGGATTTCTCCTTACTCAGGTGTTCAGATTCTATAAGGTCCCCTTGGGGAATCCCAGATTGGGCACACGCAAGCAGACCTTCTCTAAGACCACTCTAGAAGAATGTGAATGTATTGAAAAGGTTGGTGGAAGCATCTCGACCATCTCTCAGCTAATCAATGCTCAAAATGTAGCCTCTGAAGAGATAAGAAGGCTGAGGGCTCAAAATGCCATACTGGAAACTCAGCTCAGTCAAGCAGTTAACGGACCTGATTCTATACGTACGGAGATTACACGACTAACTAAGGAAAATGAGAGACTTCGGGCTCAATTACTTGAAGAACAATTGTCCGCAAATGCTAGACTGGACCTGGTTCTCAAAACCATGGCTCTCTCTTCTTCCAAGCCTTCTTCCTTTAGTACCCCCTAGGATCTTCCTCGTGTCAAACTACTTTTGCTCCAATCTCCTGTGGCTGCTGTTTTACTTTTGTTTGCATGTTTTTGTTATGATGGCATGTTGTATTTGACCATTACTGCTCCTGAATTACTCAGTCCAATGTAAACATTAATGAAACAGCTTCTTTTTCGTTGCTTGTACAATCCCATGTTTCTTTGGCTTCTCTTTTCTGTCATGTTGTGTGCACATATGTGGCATGAGCTAGTTTTGTTAGACTTCTTTATGCTTCTTATCTGCTGGTGCTCATCCTTATTTCTATTCTTTTTAATGATACCAAAAGGGGGAAGAACGAACGCTTAAGGGGGAACTTAAGTGTGATGGAGCTTAGATTAAGGGGGAACTACTGGCATCTGGCTCTAAACAAATAGTGTCCATACCTAAGTTTGTCATCATCAAAAAGGGGGAAATTGATGGGTTTTCAGTATTTTATGTTTTGATGATCTAACAAACGTAGGCATGAAAAACCAGGTAGAGCACCTGGCGCACAGGATATACATTTCATGCGAACTAATCGAAGCCTGAAAATCAGCAAAGGCAGAAACACAACAGGGACCTGATGATCTGGCTCTTTAGGGTTCTCCGACATAAGAAAGTTAGTGACTGTACGCAATCAAGATAAAGAGGAACACAATAGGGACCTGCTGCTTCAGGGTTCTCTGACAGAAAGTACAAGTCAAGTACACAGCTGGAACGTGACAGAAGAAAGTGACCATCTGGCAACTGTTACAGAAGAGGAACACAACTAGGACCTGGTCTGTTGGTGTGTCCTGACAAGAAGTACAAAGCCCACTATCCAGCTGGAACGCAACTGTCCGGAAGTGGATGTGCAGACTGTGCAGCAGTCACTTCTCACTGGGAAGAAGTAAACCAAGAGTTGACATCACTACCCATTGTGATATCTTTTGTGATAAAACAACCTGGTGCAAGACACACTTCCTTTGTGCAATCAGTGATATTCTCTCAAGCATAACAAAGTTCATCTAGCATTGAAGTCACTGGTGTGTCAAGAACAAGACAACTCCACTAAGGATCACTTTCTAATAGAGTCCTATGTACGTCCATAGTTGAGTTGTAATCTTGTTAATTGTTCTACATTGTAATTCCTAGTTTGCTTTCTTAGGAGCGCTGTCTTAGGAACAAACCAAATTCGTAAACTTTAGAGTTTATGTTGTGACTGGGAATAGTCATAAGTTAAATCCTCTGTAACTAGGAGAGTTGTAGAGTGGCTTGTGGTGGTGCATCACAAGTTAGTTTGAAGTCTTTGCAAAAGGGAGTTTGCAAA
>NW_017690457.1:0-2400 GCF_001879085.1 Nicotiana attenuata
ATCCCAAGTCAAATTTATAGAATGTACCTCAATTTGGTCTATTGACGAGTGGAGAAGGGTGACCACATTTTCCTTGGTGATATATTTGGTTGCTGCTGCCAGTTTGGCGAGGCCATCTGCTTCGATATTTTGCGCCCTGGGTATTTGGTCGAGTCGGCATTCATCGAATTCTGGCAGTAGTTTATGGATTTCTGCCCGATATTTCTATAGCCTTTGCTCCTTGATTTGGAAAGTCCCAGTAACTTGGTTAACGAAGAGTTGTGGGTCGCACCTGAGGACGACTCGTCGTGCACCATATTTGAGGGCCAGTTTTAGTCCTGCAATTACGGCCTCATACTCGGGTTCGTTGTTAGTCATTTCAGGGCACCGTATAGACTGGCGAATCACTTCACATGTTGGGACTTCAAGTACGAGTCCCAGTCCAGACCCCGACGCATTAGATGTGCCGTTGGTATAGAGGACCCAGAGGTCGGGTTGCCCAGGGGAGGCGCGCTTCCTGCTCGACCTCGGACAATATTTCGGCACTGAAGTCGGCGAGTACCTGCGACTTTATCGCTGTTCACGGCTGATATGTTATATCGTGCTCGCTCAATTCTATGGCCCATTTGGCCAATCTTCCCGATAATTCGGGTTTATGCAGGATGCTCCTGAGGGGGGAAGTCGTCACCACCGATATGGGGTGACATTGAAAATATGGTCTAAGCTTTCGTGAAGCTATGACCAATGCCAGAGCCAATTTTTCGAGGTGGGGATACCTCGTTTCAACGTCAACTAAGATTTTGCTAATATAATAAATTGGAGATTGCGTACCTTTGTTTTCGCGGACCAAAACTGCGCTTACCGCGACTTCTGAGACGGCTAGGTAGACTAGGAGGCGTTCGCCGGGTTCTGCTTTAGCGAGTAGTGACGGCGAGGACAGGTAGGTTTTTAGTTTTCTCAGGGCCTCGATGCAATCTGAATTCCACTGGAGCCCGTTGTCTTTCTTCAGCACATTGAAAAATTTATGGCATCTGTCGGATGACCGTGAGATGAACCTTGACATGGCGGCTATCTGGCCAGTCAGTTTTTGTACCTATTTTTTGCTGGTTAATATTTCGGGTATTCCTTCGATGGCCTTGATCTGGTCTGGATTGACCTCGATGCCTCTTTGTGATACCAAGAAACCGAGGAATTTTCCTGAGGTTACGCCGAAGGCGCATTTTTCGGGATTTAGCTTCATTCCATATCGTCTTAATATGCCGAAGGCTTCTGTAAGGTGGTCGATGTGGTCCTCTTTCCTTTTGGATTTGACCAATATGTCGTCGATGTAAACTTCCATCGTTTTGCCGAGTTGGTCTTTAAACATTTTGGCGACCAACCTTTGATACGTGGCCCCTGCATTCTTCAGCCCGGATGGCATGACTTTGTAACAATACGTTCCCTGATGGGTGATGAAAGTAGTTTTCTCCTGGTCCTCCTCCTCCATGAGGATTTGGTTGTAACCCGAGTAGGCATCCAAAAACTTAGCAATTCGTGCCCTGGTGTTGCCTCGATGAGTTGGTCGATATGAGGCAGGGGAAATGAGTCTTTCGAGCATGCCTTGTTCAGATCTGTGAAATCTACGCACATCCGCCATTTCCCATTTTTCTTCTTTACCGTGACCACATTTGCGACCCATTGGGGATATTTTGATTCTCGGATAGAACCGTTGGTGAGCAGCTTATCAACTTCCACGCTGACGGCCTCATTGATTGCGGCATTGAACTTTCTCTTTATTTGCCGCACCGATGGATAGAGCGGGTCGACATTCAACTTATGCGTGGCGATATCTTTCAGAATGCTTGGCATATCTGAATGGGAGAAAGCAAACAGGTCGGCATTGTTAGTTAGGAATTTATGAAATATACCTGGTTCCGAGAGATTATGCCCGATAAAGCTTTCTTTGTGTTGCTGCTGTTGTTTATTTGGACGGGATCGAGATCGTCTATCGTCGACTCAGCGGCTTCTACGATGTCAGGATCTTTGATAACGTCCGTCTGTACGTCGGATTTGGTTCCCGACATCGCTGATTGCTATGCTTCCGCGTTGACTCCCTTTAATTACCGGGTGTGTGTGTAATCCTGGGCGATACGATAGCATTCTTGAGCAGTGCGTTGTTCGCCTCGGAGGCTGAATATTCCCCATGGGGTAGGGAACTTGATCACTTGATAGAGGCTTGACAGGATGGCCCTCATGGCGTGTATCCACGGCCGTCCTATGATGGCATTGCAAGTTGTATCCTGGTCCATGATATGAAAAGTTGTTTCCAAGGTGACTCCCCCGGCTAAAACGGGTAGCACTGTTTCTCCAGAAGTTCGCTCGACTACATTATTAAAATCCGTTAGAGTTATACAACGCGATATTATCTTATCCTCGAGCCTC
>NW_017690457.1:3613-5720 GCF_001879085.1 Nicotiana attenuata
TTTGGTGATGGCCTTTGGCCGTAGGGGTGTTATTTCGAGTTGGTCGAAATGTTAACCCGTTGTAATTCGAGCGAGGTCGAATACTTCATTTGGCGATGGCCTTTGGCCGTAGGAGTGTTATTTCGAGTTGGTCGAAATGTTAACCCATTGTATTTCGAGCGAGGTCGAGTACTTCATTTGGCGATGGCCTTTGGCCGTAGGGGTGTTATTTCGAGTTGGTCGAAATGTTAAACCGTTGTAATTCGAGCGGGGCCGAATACTAGAATGTTGCTTTGTTTTGTTCCGTTGGAGAATATCTTGGAGTAAACAAAAAAGGTGCTGCTTTAATTCATTTACTGGAGTATTGTACATGTCGGTTTCATACATATATTGGAGAAGTTTCCTTGTGTGTAGTCCCTTCATCGTTCGGCCTGGAGAGGTCATCGGCAGGCGGGGCGATGAATTATACTGTGAACTTCGAGACGTCTCCCTCGTCACCTCGTTAAAAACCTCCCCGAGAAAACCCAATTGGGACAAAACCCGGGTGAAGGAAAAAGAGTACGACTTGGGGGCGTCATTTTTCAGAAGTTGAAGTGTTTGAGATGGGCAACATTCCAGTTGTTTTGTAGTAGTTTTCCTTCCATTGATTCTAGTTGGAATGCCCCTTTGCTTGCTGCCTCTGTGATTTTGTACGGCCCGTCCCAATTGGTTCCCAGTTTTCCTTCTTTGGGGTCTTTGGTCGCTTGTGTTTTGGCCTTGTGGACATAGTCCCCGACTTTGAGTGGTCGTATTTTGGCCTTCTTGTTGTAGTAATTTCCGCTTGTTGTTTTTGGGCTACCATCCTTACATAAGCCATGTCTCTCCGTTCTTCTACTTCGTCGAGGTCTTGTTTTTTGTTCTCATCGTTGTTTGGTCCGCTTTCATTGGAGTATCTCAGGCTAGGTTCTTCGACCTCAACGGGTATAACGGCGTCAGTCCCGTAGACTAATGAATATGGCATTTCGCCTGTGCTTGTTTTCGGCGTGGTGTGGTAAGCCCATAATACCTCTGGTAGCAGTTCCGTCCATAGCCCTTTGGCGTCCTCAAGCTTTTTCTTTAGGATATTCAATATTGTTTTGTTGGAGGATTTGGCTTGACCGTTGCCAGCGGGATGGTATGGCGTGGAGAGTATTCGCTTGATGCACCATTTTTGGAAGAACTCGGTCGTCTTTTTTCCGATGAACTAAGGTCCATTATCGCAGCTGATTTCTTTGGGGATGCCGAAGCGGCATATGATGTTTTTCCATATGAACGTGATGACTTCCTGTTCGCGTATTTGGGCGAACGTACCTGCTTCCACCCATTTGGAAAAGTAGTCAGTTAAAACTAAAAGGAAACATGTCTTACCTCGCCCTGCTGGGAGGGGTCCAACGATGTCTATTCCCCATTTGATGAACGGCCATGGTGAAGTGACGGAGTGGAGGAGTTCGCCCGCTTGGTGTATCATAGGTGCGTACTTTTGGCACTGCCCACATCTCTTGACGTAATTCGCGGCTTCCCTTTTCATAGTGGGCCAGTAATATCCTGCCCGAATGAGGCACCTGACGAGGGCTCGATTGCCTGTATGGGCACCACAGTGACCCTCGTGTACTTCTTCGAGCACGCGCCTTGTTTGATTTGGCCCTAGGCATTTTGCCAAAGGGCCGCCGAACGTTCTCTTGTAAAGGTTGTGATTTATGAGGCTGTACCTGGCCACCTGCATTCGAAGCTTTTTGGCTTCCTTTTTGTCTTGCGGGAGTGTTCCCTCTTGTAAATATGTCATGATGCAGTTGCGCCAATCCCAAGTCAAATTTATAGAATGTACCTCAATTTGGTCTATTGACGAGTGGAGAAGGGTGACCACATTTTCCTGGTGATATATTTGGTTGCTGCTGCCAGTTTGGCGAGGCCATCTGCTTCGATATTTTGCGCCCTGGGTATTTGGTCGAGTCGGCATTCATCGAATTCTGGCAGTAGTTTATGGATTTCTGCCCGATATTTCTATAGCCTTTGCTCCTTGATTTCGGAAGTCCCAGTAACTGGTTAACGAAGAGTTGTGGTCGCACCGTGAGGCGACTCGTCGTGCACCATGTTTGAGGGCCAGTTTTTA
>NW_017690458.1:0-598 GCF_001879085.1 Nicotiana attenuata
TGGCTTAGGTTTTAGTAGCTTAGTTTGACTTTATTTGATTGGAAGGGCTAAGCATTAAAAAAAATGGGTAGGGGAAAAACTTTACGAGACTTTAGGCAATGTCTCACATTGACAAAACACAAGAGGGATGCTGGGTATATAAATTAACAAGCTTTAGACTTTAGGGATGCATTTTAAAACCGTGAAGGCCTAAGCCCAGTACGGACAATATCATAAGCGGGCTGAGCTGTTACATGACATAATTAGTGGTAGGGGTGTGCATTCGAATCGGTTTATCGATAAATCGAATCGATTATTTGTTATCGAAATCGAAATCGAAAAAATTGAAACCTTATTGAAACGATAACGATAAGCATATGTACAAATCGATAATCGATAAGTAATTATCTATAAGGGTCAAATCAAATCGATAAATCGAATGCACACCCCTAGACTGTAGACACTTGTTAAATAAGTAATTACCTATTTGTGTAGATAAATATAACATACAGAATGTATATATATTCCGCTACTATTTTGAAAGCGGCTATACAATATTATTTTCCCTAATCTATACCCTTTCCTTTACCCTAAGTCCCTTACCCTATTATTTCTTCTA
>NW_017690458.1:5404-5720 GCF_001879085.1 Nicotiana attenuata
TATATATATATATTAGTTTCTTCGTGAGTATACGTGAGGATACTGTCCATCAAGGTATAGTCCTTTATTATGAGCAATTTACTAAAAATAACCATTGAGTTTAAACTAATTACACTTCTCTACTCATTTGAAAACTAGTTACAATATATACCTACCCAATTAAAACTAATTACCCAACCTACCTACCCATTTCCATTTTTCTTACCCATTTGGCTTAACATAGCTTGATTTAGCTTGGTTTGGATTGAATTGGCTTGGCTTGGCTTGGCTTAGTTTTAGTAGCTTAGTTTGACTTTATTTGATTGGAAGGGCTAAG
>NW_017690459.1:0-2517 GCF_001879085.1 Nicotiana attenuata
AACCTCGAACCTTCCTTTTCTACCCAGCGTATTTTCGCATCTGCGGTCAGTTGGACGCTTCTGCGGTCCGCACCTACAGAAAATCATTGCAGGTGACGAAAGTCAGTTACGTCCGGGCTGGGGCCGCATCTGCGGGCACTGGGCCGTATCGGCGGTCCCCCAGCCGCACCTGCGGTTCCTGTTGCCTTGGCCCATTTCCGCTTCTGCGGCTACCCAGCCACTTCTGCGGCACCGCACCTGTGGTCCCACATCCGCATGTGCGATTATATCAGGTTCAGTAGCTTCAGTAATTGCCTAAGACCAAATCAAATCCTTTAAAGCACCCGAAACTCGCCTGAGGCCCTCGAGACCTCAACCAACCATACCAACCAATCCTAAAACATCATACGCACTTAGTCAAGGCCTCAAATCACATCAAACAACGCTAAAACCTCGAATCACCCTCCAATCCAAGCCTAATGAACTTGAATTTTCAAAATTCTACAACCGATGCCGAAACCAACCAAACCATGTTCGATTGACCCAAATTTTGCACACAAGTCATATTCAACACTACGGACCTACTCCAACTTCCGGAATCGGATTTCGACCCTGATATCAAAAATTTCACTATCGGCCCGAAACTCCAAAAATTTAACTTTCGCCATTTCAAGCCTAAATAAGGTGATGGCGGTGAGAGACATGGTCAATGAGAATTGGCAATAGCCGATCTCAACTTGTTTGCGACTGAAGCGTAGTAATTGTTGTTGACAAGTGGTGGTGAGGCTTGGATGTAAGACTTGTGCATTGCTGTGATACGAATGTGAAGTATGCCACCACTTTATTTTAAAACCTTAAACTATTAGAGAGAGCACACCTTTCTTTACTTAACTATTTCTTTCACAGCTAAACTCTCATGGTTTTAGCTTTTAGGGAATCATATGTTCTACTACCATAGGTAGTCCTTTTTCGTTCTTATTTCTTCAGCAAGAGAAAAGTTAGAAACCTATGCCAGCATTTCTCCTTTATTCAATGTCGGAGAAAAGGTAATAGAATGTTGTTTTTGCAGGCCTCGTCAGAGTATAGTGCTGAAAGACAACTCAATGATCTACTGTTTCCCCGGATCCACCACAAGTTGCGCCAAAAGAAAGAAAGTCACCAAGCTGAATCATGAAAAGCTAAGATACAAAGGTCTAGTTATTCTCTAGACTAGATCTTGTTGTGCTTCTGACTCAGAATTGTATATAGCATGTAGTCATTGTTTGATCCATCTCATCATACTTATTTCCGTTGAGAGTCATAATTACTCAGTGATTACTTTAATTTAATATGAACTCGACTTTGTACAGCTTAATTCCCATGTTGATGGAATTTTGGTAACAATTATTCCCTTTTCATTTTTGTGTTGTGCGAGACTTCGGAACATTTTTCTTATTTTCAGCCGAACAAAAGGTCATCGGTTGTATACTTAAATATTTTATGAGAAACAAAAGGTGCGATTTGTTGCACTGGTACATTTGTTTCGGATACAAGCACAGGAATAATTTTAACTTAAAAATTACATGCAGACACCAATGGAATAGTGAAAAACAAAAAGTTGTCAAGAGACACATCTTTGAAGTCCCTCTAATTTTGTTTTTGTAAAAACTAGTTTCTCGACACGCGCGTGGGTGCCGAGTTATTATCACACAATATTATAAAATTATATTTCTAATACCTAAATATTATAAAATTATATTTCTAATATCTATAAGCTTTTATACACGAAAGAACAAGGTACCAGTTACCAGTTACTGTGATGATCAATGTGAATCTTCGTATAGACACTTGTTTGTCGAAGTCAGGATAATTGAATATTGTCTGAACCTACGAAAAGGAACGATCCAAATTTAAATAGATACATGTGATTTTTCCAACAAGTTCAATGTCCATATCACTCCATTTAGGGCTTTGATTCCCGATCCGTTGGATTATGCTCACGCTCTGCACCTCAACCCATAATTCTATTTTTTTGGTTCAAAGCATACATTAACGATCAAATAAACATGGAAATAAAAGAGGAAATAATATGATTTGAAGCTCATGTTTGTGCCGTCGATATTTTTTTTTATTCTATAAATAAGGCATTTAGGTTATTTAGAAGGATAATTAGATTTCTAGCATTTTAGTTTAGGGGTTCGTACTTTTATAATAACATAAATATTGATTTAGATTTAATATAGAGTTGGATTTTTATATAACTACATTGGATTTTTTATTTGATGCTAATTCAGCATAGTATTTTTTGTTTGCTCATAAATAAATTTTATTTAAAATGTAGTAATTATTCAAGTGCTAGAGTACAGATTAAGGAGGATCAAGACTCTTTTATTTATTTAAATAAATAAATAAATAAATAAGGACCACAAAAACTACCTCTTTCAGAAAACATAATTTTTTTATGAGTTTAAACGTGTGTCTTTTGAAATTTGAGTTTGAATATGTAGATGTATTGCAAATAATAAGCATGACCCAAAAGAGCTTATTGACTATTTCGTT
>NW_017690459.1:5288-5720 GCF_001879085.1 Nicotiana attenuata
TTAACTTAAATGAAATACAAGACTAGGTAAGAAATAGGAAAATAGCCAAAACTACCTCCCGGCCCGACTGTCTCGGGATCGGATAAAAGTACACACATTATGAACACCTATTCACTCACGAGATCACTCGTCCAAAAATTATTCAATTTTGATGTCAAAAACCCGATCAAAACCCAAAACTTCAATTGGGGAAACTTTTCCCCAATTCCCATTTCTTCCACTCAAATTCCTTGATTAAATGAGTAAAACAACAATAGATTTATGTATATGATCCAAAATAGAGTTAGAATTCGTTACCCAATAGTTATCCTTCAAAATCCCTCAAGAAATCGCTTCTCATCGAGCTCCAAATCAAATTTTGTGTTATAAAATCTCAAACCCTCGAACTCCCTTTTTCTACCCAGCGATTTTCGCATCTGCGGTCATTGGGAC
>NW_017690460.1:0-605 GCF_001879085.1 Nicotiana attenuata
GTGTGAGACATACAGTTCTTCCCCTTCATTTTTTCTAATGTTCAATCCTCTAATCCACCCTAACTTTTCAGCTTTTAACAACATTCTGCTAAAGATTTCCATCACCAACAAAAATAAATAGGGGGATAGTGGATCCCCCTGTCTTAGCCCCCTATGAGAATTAAAGTATCCATGTGGACTCCCATTAATTAAAACTGAGAAGCTAACTGAGGATATACAGCATTTTATCCACCCAATCCATCTTTCCCCAAAATTCATTTGTTTCATCAGATTAAACAAACATGACCAATTTACATGATTATAAGCCTTTTCCACATCAAGTTTGACAGGGATCACAAATGCGATCATAGCATCGCAAATGCGAAAGCTGGGACCTTCCCCAAATGCAACACTTTTGTTCGCAAATGCGAAGTCCCCAATTAGGTCAATGGTTCGCAAATGCGAACTTTTGTTCAAAATTCCCAAAGTGGCAGGTCGGGTTCGCAATTGCGAACCCTGTTCGCATTTCCCACATCTGCAACCTGCATTTTTCATACTTAGACGTAATTTAAGTTATTTTTCACCTACTTACAAATACAACTCTTGGTCGATTTTCCAAGAACAGA
>NW_017690460.1:5065-5720 GCF_001879085.1 Nicotiana attenuata
TTTGCTTCAACTAGCACTCTATTAAGAAGGGAGCATCACACATATATGCGAAATATCAACTTTTGGGGGAAAATAAAAATAACATTCCAAATAAATATGTATATGTAATTGAAGCCGGAAGTAGCTTTTATTTAGTACCAGGTAATGTTATTGGAAATGGGAGAAACGGTATTTTCCTAAAATCGATGTAATTTAACGATGTAAAAATGATATTGGTGTAAAAACGATGTAATTTAAATGTATTCTATTTCAACGTTCTGCTCGTTGCAATTCTTTAGCATCCCATGTTTTCCTTGAAGCTATTTTTGATGTTATTTCTTAATATGTTCCGAACTTGTTATCTTATATCTAAAGTGGTAGGCCCAGATAGGTGGTTGGTAGCTGCTCCACTTTACAACCCAAAACATCTGCCATATCATCAATACAATGCTCAGCATTAATACTAAACACATTACTCTTTGCCAAGTTCACTTTCAGTCCTGAGACAACTTCAAAAGCTAGTAGTACTCCTCTGAGGTGTAAGAGTTGCTCTTTTTCAGCTTCACATAATATCAATGTATCATCAACATAGAGTATGTGTGAGACATACAGTTCTCCCCTTCATTTTTCTAATGTTCAATCCTCTAATCCACCCTAACTTTTCAGCTTTTAACAA
>NW_017690461.1:0-880 GCF_001879085.1 Nicotiana attenuata
TAAAAATATACTTGGCACTTGCATTTAGGATCTAATTTCATATTTTAGGATTATTAGTAGTTACATTGTTTTTAAGAACAAAATATAAAGGAATAACAAAATAGTCCGCTTTTGCGTTTTTAATTGTTAATTGTTGCTACTTATCTTTAAATAAAGTTTTAAATAATTTTAGGAGTTAAATAGTTTAATTAGGTCTTTGTTTTGTTTTAGCAATTTTATAAAAATCAGAAAAAAAATATAAAATATAAAAATACAAAAAATGAAAAGCAAAACAAAAATGAAAAGGGAGACAATTAAAATAAAAGAAAGTGGGGCTTGATAAAAAGACCAGAACTGGGCCAAAATTGGCTCAGCCCAAATTAAATAAACCCCTGAAACCCGCCTGGCCCATACCCATTCCCTAATCCGGCCTGCCCCCGTCCCAAAACGACGTCGTTTCGGCCTGTTAAATCTGGACCGTCGAGGTTACCAGATCTAACGATCGAGAAGCCTACGTCCATAATTATATAACTGTCCTAATGATACCCCCCCCCCTTTCAGACCCCCCTGCCTCTCATCTCTCACACTCCAGCGAACCCGCCGTCGCCCACCATAACGCCACCTTTCCCCACCATGCCTCTACTGTTCCCCCGCCGTGCTCCGCCGCCGGAAATCGCCCACGGCGGCGGAGAATCTCCAAACTTCACCAAAATAACACCCCAGCTTCCCCTTTTCACCCTCCTTCCAAATATGCAAATGATCTCCTTCAAATTCCGGCCAAAAGCGTCAAATATTAGATCACAGATTCTCCGGCCAAGACCCAAAGTATGCCAAATAGTCCCAAATTAACACCCTAGGTTCATCTGAGTCCCCTCTACCTAATTCCCCAAACCCCGTCCCT
>NW_017690461.1:5138-5719 GCF_001879085.1 Nicotiana attenuata
TTTGGCCGGGATATTTAAGGAATGGGATCCTATGCTACCATGATTTGTTTTTCTTTTGGGATTTTCATTTTTATTTCTTTTCTTCTTTCTTTTCTTTTGTTTTCCTCTTTATATGTTTTTCTTTTTATTTAGCAGAACGCATGAAAGAATTTGGGGGGAAACTTCCTTTTTGGTCGTTTTCCTGCTGCAAAGCTGTTTCAGCGCTTGCGCATTTCATTTCCTTTTGGATTGCACCTGCTTCTTGCATGGTTGCTTTGAATTAGACCTGTTTCAACAAAGAACAATTTGTTAGTTTGAAACGGTGGTTGGTTTTTGTGGCCTTGATCATCCCAATTGCCTGATCCCGGCCCCATTTCCGTTGAGAACTTTGCTGCTCGTTTGCCTTGAGGGTGAATCTCTTTTCAAACCGACCGGGTTCAGCCTTAGGACTTCATGATGGCTCGCCCGTGTGGGCTCTAGCCTTTTCACTTCATTCTGCCCTTGGGACCTTTGCCTTTGACTTCCTTTCTTTTCCAATGTTCTTGCTTTGAAAGCATCAACCACTATGGTCAGTCGAGATTGGCCTAACGCACTCGCTGAGG
>NW_017690462.1:0-574 GCF_001879085.1 Nicotiana attenuata
ATAGCTTACCAGAATACCCGACGTATACGTAGGTTGCATAAGAGATATAAAGAATGGATTCTTAGACTTAAAAGCTTTTGCTCTTTGATATGCTATAGCCCACTCTTTGTATATTAATTTGGGCATTACCGTCTTCTTCACATCATAAACAGTCTTGGATTGTTGCTCAAACATAGTATTGCAGCCTTCAACATAAAGTTAAGATCATTGTGTTAATACATATTTATCATGTAAAAAGATGAGTGATTTCAGTTGTGTTCATATATAGTCAATAAGCCTTATAAAATACCAACTTTGGCCCTTTCTTGTGAAAGAATCTAAAGCGGCTTCCTCTGCATTTCCTTGTCTTTTTCTTTTGTTGGACTGTCCTACTGGACCATGGCCAACAGAATGCTCAACCATGTCTGGAATTTTTTGCTAGGATCTCGAGAGAATGATCAGGACTCGGCGGTGCATGTACGATGGGCTAATCAAAGAAAATATGTAGCAAGTCGGTACGAAGTCAAATATGTTTAAATATTATATTATCACAACTATTCTTATTTCTTTTTTGTTACCCAAATTGCTATGTATT
>NW_017690462.1:4375-5719 GCF_001879085.1 Nicotiana attenuata
TTTTTTTTTTTTTTTTTTTTTTTTTTTTTTTTTTTTTTTTTGAGAATGACTTTGCTTATGTACAACTATAAAGTACCAAGCGAACAATTTTTTTTTTCAGGATATGAAAATTAGCACATAAATTCTGATATGTCAAATAAACTTTGTTAGATCCATAATCATTTGAAATTGAATCGTATCTCATTAAATATAACTCAAAATGTTATATCAATACAGCTTTGGCAATGATATCCACAAGGGACAATTTTCCTACATAAAAAAGCATTACTCTGATCCTCACCAATACTAGCAACAACAGCAGCAACAAAATCTAATACAATTCAGCTAACTCATTCACTTTTCACCTTCAATTCTCCTCTTTTTACTCTTTTTCTTATTACTCTGTTCTGCTGAGCCAGCATTTTCACCCTCACTGTGATCCACGCTCTTCCTCTTCCTTTCCTCCTCCTCCTTAACCCTCGAATCTTCTTCCACTTTCCCCACCACCTCACCCTCATTGTCACCAACAACCTTATTTTTCTTTTTCTTCTTTTTTTTGTCCCTACTTATCATACCATCTTCCTTAACTTAGCCTCCAACTAGAAATTAAAATCACTTATTTTGCACAAAATAATTTTTTTTTTTAAAACTCCATGTTCACCCAAAGAGAATACTATTTTCTTTTAGTACTCCTAGTATATATATGTTAATCTAGGAAAAATATATGATACAAATTTTTTCCTAATATTACATACTAACCGTAAAACAAAGAAAAGTATATTTATTTTCGGTATATTATATTAGAATTAATTATGCCAATACAATCAACCAAACGAACATAGTAATCCTTTTCTTCTCATAAAAAACTAGCTCAACAAAAATGTGCTTTCAATTTATATCAATAATCTGAATTGATGCTAAAAATGAATCAACTTAATTTTATATAAAATGGAAAAAAAAGTAATGAGGGAAATACATGTGGGGTCCATCCCCATTAAATAATAAAAAAAGGGGCAAGAAATAATGATGCCAAATCCAGATTTGGTTGAGGGAAATCTACAAGATTTCAATTGGAGATGGTGGGCGTCAAAATATTGCAAATTGTTAACCAATCTTCATTCCGATTGGTCCAAATGGGAGGTGTCATCGCTTATATAAGGAGAGCTCACACCAATCTCAGACCAAAATATATGTGAGAGTTATAGTGCAGCGTGAGATATTCACAGACAGTGTAGTCTGTGTGGGAAAATAGAGAGGTGGAACTTAAAAAAGAGGGTTATTCTTTTAAGTGTATAGTGGCCCCTGGAGTATTTACTCGGACTACTGGGCGTAAATTCCTATTATAGTGGATTACTTTGTCTCCTT
>NW_017690463.1:0-715 GCF_001879085.1 Nicotiana attenuata
GCAGAGATTAATCCCATAACAGAAGCATGGTATCAAGAGTAAGAAATACAACTCAAACCGTTGAACTCTGGATGGAACTCGAATTGACACCGGAAATTCGAGACCAAACACGACCCCAAACAGACTACAACCATCAAGCAGATTAAACAATTACGAGGTGCTCAGGCAAAGAGATGAAATAGAGCACACGTTATGAAAAAGAGTTCAATCAAACTCGTCGCTGCTCGAAAATTGCGGAACCGCATCTACTAGCATTCAGATTCAAAACGAAACCATAAAACCACGAGTTATGCAACAATCTCACTTAACAACTAATGAATTGCACAATTCCTGAATCCTTTTAATTGGGGCATCAAATCATAGTTTAATTACACAACAAAAAAACGAGGGAAAGAAGTGACCTGGGATATTTTCAATTAGTAAAATTCCGTCAATTACAGCAACTGAATTGAGAAATTGATGCACAAGCCCAGTGATTTCAACAAGAAACTTCAACGGAACCACCGACTTCGACCGGAAAATCAAATGGAAACGCACCTCAACTAAACTACGTCTTCAACGAAACTCCATTTTTGGAACAAGAATACGAAATTAACTGAAGAAAACAGAGATCTACATCGGATTTTTCTTTTCTGGGCGTTCTTGATGGTGGGGGGGGGGTGGTCTCGTTTCGTTCTGTTTCGTTGATGGGTGGCGCGTGAGGAGTGAGGGCGTT
>NW_017690463.1:4893-5719 GCF_001879085.1 Nicotiana attenuata
TGGTCAGAGGTCAATTTAGGGATTTGGGGTTTAAGGGAATCATTTTCTGTTAGGGGGAAGGTTCTAGAGGATAAGATGAGAGCTGGTTTGTTAAGGGCAGGGGGTTTCAGATATTTTTAAAAAGGTTATAAGAGGTAAAACAATTAGGAATTTAAGGGGTAAAAGGGGAAATGGTTGGTTAGATTAGGGCTGCTCTAGCATGCCTATATAAGACCTCTTCCTTCATTTTGAAGCAGCCATTAGCACTCTAATTCAGAGATAGAAATAAAAAAATTCTACTGTTTCATTGAATTCCAGTGATTTTCTGCTTCTTTTCAAACGTCTGAAACAGTTAGCTCCTCATTGTGGGATTTAAAAATGGTTTGAGTTTGGGTTTATGAAATCTTGGGTTGAAGTTTGATGGATTACAGCTTGTTTGAAATTGGTTTTGGACTGCTATGCATCATTTCGATTTAAAACTGGTTTTCCTTGTTACATTGCTGCTGTGAGCTGAAGTTCTGACCCTTAATCATCTCTCTTCCTTTTGTTTTGACTGCTGTATCCAGGTATTCCCTTCACACCATGAATGAGAAATGAAGTTTTGGCTAAGCTATGATGTTGTTTATTAATTCAAGTTGAGGAGGTTGATCAATGCTAACACTCTGTTACCTATTGGCTATGTGACCTTATTTTATTTTGGTTTGATGTCCATTTTTATTCTAGCTTCTTAAGTGTAGTTATTCATGTCACCTATTCTGTTTTAAGTATCGGATTTGAGCTTGTTTGAGCATAGTTGCTTCAGGAACTGTTTTAAACCTTTAAATGGTACTGTTTAAGGATGTCAAGC
>NW_017690464.1:0-395 GCF_001879085.1 Nicotiana attenuata
TTAAGCCTCAGGCGCCCACCTGGAGAACAAGGGAATTCATTTCAAGCTTAAGCCTCAGGCACCCACCTGGAGAATAAGGGAATTTATTTCAACTTTAAGCCTCAGGCACCCACCTGGAGAACAAGGGAATTCATTTCAAGTTTAAGCATCAGGCGCCCACCTAAAAAACAAGGGAATTCATTTCAAGACTAAGCATCAGGCACCCACCTTGAGAACAAGGGAATTCATTTCAAGTTTAAGCATCAGGCGCCCACCTAGAAAACAAGGGAATTCATTTCAAGCTTAAGCCTCAAGCGCCCACCTAGAGAACAAGGGAATTTATTTTAAGATTAAGCATCGGGCGCCCACCTAGATAACAAGGAATTCATTTCAAGTTTAAGCATCAGGCGCCCACC
>NW_017690464.1:5190-5719 GCF_001879085.1 Nicotiana attenuata
GCCCACCTGGAGAACAAGGGAATTCATTTCAAGATTAAGCATCAGGAGCCCACCTGGAGAACTAGGGAAATCATTTCAAGATTAAGCGTTAGGCGCCCACCTAGAGAACAAGAAATTCATTTCAAGTTTAAGCATTAGGCGCCCCCCTGGAAAACAAGGGATTTCATTTCAAGCTTAAGCCTCAGGCGCCTACCTGGAGAACAAGAAAATTCATTTCAAGATTAAGCGTCGGGGGCCTACCTGGAGAACAAGGGAATTCATTTCAAGTTTAAGCATCAGGCGCCCACCTGGAAAACAAGGGACTTCTTTTCAAGATTAAGCATCAGGCAGCCACCTGGAGAATAAGGGAATTCATTTCAAGTTTAAGCATCGGGCGCCCATCTGGAAAACAAGGGAATTTATTTCAAGATTAAGCCTCAGGCGCCCACCTGGAGAACAAGGGAATTTATTTCAAAATTAAGAATCAGGAGCCCACCTGGAGAACAAGGGTATTCATTTCAAGTTTAAGCATCAGGCGCCCACCTGGAGA
>NW_017690465.1:0-760 GCF_001879085.1 Nicotiana attenuata
CCTGCATCCACAACACGCTGTCATAAAAAATAGAAACCTTCTTAGCATCACCGTGCTGAACCCTATCCTTGAGGACAAGCAAATAGGGGTCATCATACTGACGCTTCTGATACGCTTATATAGAAGACGAAGAAACCATGCAAGAAAGAACTTGACTGGGCTTCGAAACATCCAATATAACAAACTGGTTGGCTAAGGCCTGAACATCCAATGCTAATAGCTCTCTGCTACCGGTAGATATACTAAACCACCCAAACTCTTCGCCTTTCGACTCAAGACATCAACCACCACATTGGCCTTCCTAGGATGATATAGAATGGTGATATCATAGTCCCCGAGGAGCTCTAACCACCTCTACTGCCGCAAGTTAAGATCTTTCTGTTTAACAGATGCTGTAGACTCCGGTGGTCAGTAAAGACCTCACAAGGGACACCGTACAAATAATGCCCCAAGATCTTCAATGTATTAACAATGGCTTCCAACTCCAAGTCGTGGACCAGATAATTCTTCTCATGAGTCTTCAACTACCGATATGAGTAGTCAATCACCCTACCGTCTTGCATCAACACCGTGCCAAGGCTAACACATGACATATCACAATATATAAGACCCCGAGTCCGTAGGCGAACACTAACACTGGGCGTGTAGTCAAAGTAGTCTTGAACTTTGTAAAGCTCGCCTCACACTCCTGGTACTGTCTAAAGGAACACTTCTAGGTCAATCTGGTCATGGTGCATCGATGAATGACGAACCGTACCAC
>NW_017690465.1:2274-5719 GCF_001879085.1 Nicotiana attenuata
TACTAGAAAAAGTAAATAGTGAATTAGGTCGGCTATTTATGTAATAATCTTGGTACTTAGTCAGAGGTCCTTGTTAATGCCAGTATTATTATACAAGGAATTTAATTTCACGATAACTTTATTCGTGAACTAAATGACTCCTTAACAATTGAGATCAACAATCCACATGTCAAGCGCGGATCATGTGGGCTTCTGGGCCTAAATGGTCCTTAATTGGATAAGCCCGGGACCATGAGGATAGATTGACTATGAGAATTTAGAACATGATATGGCATCTTAATTAAAGCATGAAAATAGTTTAAGTAGCCTAAACCGGTCAAATACTACGTACAACCCGTGTACCCACTCATCACCTTGCGTACACGGCTTTCACATAGTACAAATGAATCAATCAATATCAATCCTAAGGGGTAGTTTCTCCCCCACAAAGTAGACAAGATACTTACCTCAACTAGGCCAATTCAACACTCGAAAATAGCTTATCCCTTAAAAGTCGCCTCCACACGGCTCAAATCTAACCAAAATCGACTTAATATTATCAAACAATGCAAGGGAAATCAATTACAATAGAAAAAGCCATGATCTTTAGACTTTTCCCAAAAATTCAACAAAAGTCAACCTGGGGCTCGTCCGGTCAAAACTAGGTCCAATGGTAGATTCCGTCTACCAATGAACCTACGAGTTCATATATGTGATTAGTTTCAAAATCCAAGTCCAAATCGACTTTTAAAACTCAATTTCTTATTTTTTAAAAATTTGACAAAGTTTCATAAATTTTCACTTTGATTCACAAGATTTTGATGTAAAAATCTAAGATATATTGATGGAATATGATTAGAAATAGGTTATAAATACTTACCCAAAGTTTGTAGGTAAAAATCCCATCTCTAAATCGCCTCCTACCGAGTCTAGGGTTAAAAAAAAGAGAATATTTCAAAAATCCCGTCTCCAAGCCCTTTGTACCAGCTGCAGATGTCGCATTTGCGACACAGGATTCGTAATGCAAACCATCGCAATTGCGGACCAGGGCTCGCATGTGCGAACCCTGACAGCCTCATGCATCCTCGCAATTGCGAGAAAAGGCTTTGCAATTCCGAACTGGCTATCATCGCAAAAGCGAATATTTTTTCGCAAATGCGAACCAAGCTAAAATCCCTTTGACTTCGCAAATGCGAAGGGGAACTTGCAATTGTGACATCTGAGCCTCTACTGACACCTTCGCAATCGCAAGGCTGATGCTCGCAATTGCGATAACTGAGCACCAGCAACACCAGCAACATATTTTCAGTTCAAAATCATTCTGATACATGTTCGGAACTCATTCGAGCCCTCGGGTCTCCAAACCAAACATCTACACAAGTCTAAAAACATCATATGAACTCGCTCGCACGATCAAAACACAAAAATAACATCTAAAACTACGAACCGAACTCTAAAACGCATGAATTTCAAAGTAAAGTTCAAGAAGCTCTAGAATTACAACTAAACGTACGAATCCTATCAAATCAACTCCAAATGGTATCAAATTTCGCAGACAAGTTATAAATAATATAACAGACCTATTCAAAGTCCTAAAATCAAATTCTGAGCTCGATATCTAAAAGTCAACTTACGATAAAACTTTTTGAGCATCAAATTGCCAAATTTCGGCAAATCAACGCTTCAACTCACGGACTTCCAAAATCAATTCCGGCATACACCAAAGTCCGAAGTCACGATAGGAAGCTATCAAAGCCATCAAAACACAGTTCCAAGTCGATTTCACAAAAGTCAAAAGTTTGATCAATATTTCTAATTTAAACATCTAAGTCAAGAATCAAAGGGTCCAAATCAACCCGAAAGCTTCCAGGAATGAAGCGAACAAACCCCACAAGTCATAAAACCATAAAAACATGAGTAAAGCATAAAAAGGGTAATGTGGCATAATTACACAAAATGATCGATCGAGTCATTACATTCTCCCCCTCTTAAAGCAAATATTCGCCCTTGAATGTGCATAAGGACATACCTAAAGTGGTGAATAGATGAGGATAACAACTCCGCATGTCGTTCTCGATCTCCCAGGTCGCCTCCTCGACCAGATGACCCCTTCATTGAACCTTCACTGAAGCAATATTCTTTGATCTCGACTTCCGGACCTGTCGGTCCAAGATAGCCACCAACTCCTTAATATAAGTCAAAGCCTCGTCAATTTTGATCGCGCTGAAGTCTAGAACATGAGACGGATCATCGTAATACTTCCGGAGCACAAAAACATGGAACACCGGATGAACCACAGATAAACTAGGTGGCAAAGCAAGCTTGTAGGCCACCTCACCAATCCTCTCAAGGATCTCAAAAGGTCTGATATACCTAGGGCTCAACTTGCCCTTCTTTCCGAACCTCATCACACCCTTCATGGGTGAAACCCGGAGCAAGACTCACTCTCTAACCATGAATGCAACGTCTTGAACCTTCCGATCTGCATCTTCTGTCCAGATTGGTCTGTACAAAGCCGATCCTGGATCATCTTGACCTTCTCCAAGGCATCATGAACCAAATCTGTGCCTAATAACTTAGCCTCCCCCGGATCAAACCACCCAACTGGGGAACGACAATGTCTCCCGTATAGGGCCTCATAAGGAGCCATTTAAATACTCGATTGGTAGCTGTTGTTGTAGGCAAACTCCACAAAGCACCCTCAACTCAACAAAGAACTGATCCTAAGAATCCTCGAAATCCATAATGCAGGACACAAAGCACTATCCTCCAATACGTTTGCATGGTCGCGCTCGGACTGTCCGTCTGTCTGGGAGTGAAATGGTGTACTCAACTCAACCCATGTGCCTAACTCACACTGCACAGCTCTCCGAAAATGCAATGTGAACTGCGTACAAAGGTCAGAGATAATGGATACCGGTACGCTGTAATGTCGGACAATCTCGCGGATATAAACTTGAGCCAACTGCTTTGAAGAATAGGTAGTCACTACGGGGATGAAATGAGCTGAATTGGTCAACCTGTCCACAATCACCCATACCACGTCAAATAACTTCTAAGTTTGTGGGAGCCGAACACCGAAGTCCATGGTGACACGCTCCTATTTCCACTCGGGAATCTCAAGTCATTGAAGCAAACCGTCCGGCCGCTGATGCTCATACTTCACCTACTGACAATTTAGGCACCGAGCTACATACTCCACTATGTATTTCCTTATTCTTCTCTACCAATAGTGCTGGTCACCATCTTCGAGTTGGTTAAATTGTTGTTCAAGTTCATTATCAGCAACATCAGAAGTATCACTATCTTCTAATAAAAGTTATTCGATCTGGTTAAGAACAGACTCATCTAAATCATGATTTCTAACTTTGTTAGACAACTTGTAGTATTTGGCTATATGACCTGGTTTGTTGCATTTGAAACATTTGCCAGAATTGGGAGTTTGGAAGTTTGTTGGTTTATGTTT
>NW_017690466.1:0-685 GCF_001879085.1 Nicotiana attenuata
TTTTGGGAAGGCTAAGGTCTGCTGGTTGAGATGAGGAAGAACATGAACAATGCGCGTCTTTGGGATTTAGGGATTAAGCTCTCTTTTCTTTTAATTAAGGGTTATTTTGGGGAATGGGTCGGGTCGGATCAATGGGGTTGGGCGGTTTAATGAGAGGGGAAGGTTGGAAGGGCAACGTAAGGCCAGGCAACTGATGTCAGTGCAGTTGCTGTCCGCCAACTGAGGTCCCCTCCGTACGCTAGACGAGATTGTCAGTGCCGTACGGGAAAACCAATGTCAAGAGCAATTGAGAGAACAGAAATGAGAAGTCAGAATGAAAGAAAGCTTGATTGCATTAATGAAAGCTATTACAGAAAAACAACGCGGTGTCGAGGGGGAGGGACACCAGTACAGAGAATTGCTTGCTTGCTAGAAAGTTTTGATTGCTTGATCCCCCCTAATAATACTTAAAAAAAATAATCCAAAGCTACAAGACTAGACTTGACTAAGCTAGAGAAACATAATGGAAGTACATGAAATAAGACTACTCTATATTTACAATGAAAATGACTTAGTTTTCTATAAGGTAGCAGCAGGTCCGTTGTCAGCAGCAGTGTCTTTGGCATCACGGTCTGCGCGCGCGGCATTGTCTGCGCGCACGGCGCTGTTGGCTTCTGCCTGCGGCTTGGCGCTGGCGAGGGATATC
>NW_017690466.1:3763-5719 GCF_001879085.1 Nicotiana attenuata
TACACATTCAAAACAGTAGAAGCAACGAACTCTTTTTCTTTTAAACAATAAAGTGATTTCAGGTTGAGACTAAACAAATAAAGGAATGCCAATTTCCAAAACAGAATTCCTTCGATAATTAAGTGATTTCAAATTGTTAAACATGTAAGCAATGACCAAACAGAAATTGGTCTGTATAATTCGTTTTGGAACATGGCTACTGTTTCAACAACCAAAAGAACCACTTCAATTCATTCTAAGCCAGGAATTGCAGAACATCTTAGAGGGATCTAGCAGAACCAACAATCAGAGCAACTTCAAAGGAGTTTCGGCACTCATCTCACGAAATACCAACTGCCAAATGAAAATCACTGGATTGCTCCTAAGTACTGCTAATTCACAGGAGAGTATTTGGTCATGTGTTTAATTTTAGGTCATAAAACAGATTCACACGGATTAAAGCTTAATACAAAGACTTCAGCTATTCAAATGCAAAGCAACAGTTTCAGTCGTTCAAACGAAAATGTAACACAAAAGGTTTGCAACTTACTTCATTAAACAATGAATCAACTAAGATGAACCAAAATGAGGCTAGGACCAATCAGGATGAAACTCAAACGATTCAAGCAGCGGATTAATGAGTTTCAAACTCATCGAGCCTTAGTAGAAAAACAGAGAAAATCTATGCTAAGGGAAACCAATAGAAGGTTTTATTGCAGAGACAAAACCAAGTCACTGAAAAACTTGCTGATAAGAGATCAATTAGACTGCCCTTTATTTAGTTCAAAAGGACCGGTAAAACTAATTTCTACATATTCTGAAAACCTCGCGAGGTAAAGAAAGAGCAATCAAACTCGCAACCTATCAACTAACAATGAATTTGCAAGAGATGAACTAGCAAACCAAGGGCAGGGGGAATCGACCATTGCAGTGTACTTTAATGACAAACTAAAATGTCTTAACAAATCTGAACCAAAGCAAAACAAGGCTTAGAAATAGAGTAGGAGAACAGACATTGGCTTTCAAGGTTCACACCAAACCATGACGAGATACGAACACACACAAACACAGAATCACGAATAGCAGAGAAGTGGAGAAGAAATGAACCTGAGATCAGTAATGCTTTCAGTAATAACAGAGGAATACAAGGTTTTGCTCCACAATTTCAACTGAAAACAGCAACAATAACTGACCCGGAATCGCGAAGCCTCAAACAGCAGCGAGCGCAGCAGCCTTTCAAACGAGCTTCATTTTTTAACAGAAATTCCAGACGAGAAGAAGAGAGTGAATATCTATGTATTTTGCTTTTTAAACAACGATAAAAATCATATCAAAAAGAACACTCAATACATTTATATCTCTCCGAATCTGACAAAAGAAGAAACCGTATCAAAAGAAGAAAAAATCAGAATAAACTTTCCAGGCCTTCCCCCTTTTTTCTTTCCAGATTTTTTACATGCTCCCTTATATATCCAACCTCCGGATTCAGAAAATAAGAAAAAGTTGTATATATGTTTCTCTTAAACTTTGAAAGAACTCGTCAAAGAAGAAAATAAACTCAGAAAAAATCCTTATTTCCCAGAAACCCTTCAGCTTTTCTCTGAATTTTTAGCCGAGTCCCCCAAAAAATCTCCTTCTCTGAACCAAAAACCTCGATATATATCGCCCCCCTCGAAGCTTCTATTCCCTTCTTCAAGAAAAAATCCCCGAATATTCTTTTTGAACGAACCCCGACGGATGGAGAGGGAGGATCGATTCAAAATCAATCCACGGTCCCCATTTTTCGAAATTCATTCACAAGAGCGCACATGAGAGAGGAAAATCTGACAGAGGCCATTAGAATCTTGCTGACGTGGTGAGATAAGGTGCATGTGAATAATTTTGGTTCACTCGCCTGAGATTTGGCGAGTTCAGACGCGGTTGAGATGAGGAAGAACATGAACAATGCGCGTCTTTGGGATTTAGGGATTAAGCTCT
>NW_017690467.1:0-5719 GCF_001879085.1 Nicotiana attenuata
TTTCACACTGGTCAATGAAAAATAGCCAGCGTTTATCAAGTCAATGAAAAATAGCCACTATTTTGCTGCAACAGGGACCGGTCCAGTATAATATACGGGAGTTCTGGTGCATTTGTGTACGAACTCCAGCATATTATGCTGGACCGGTATACTTTGCTAACTCCTGTAAAATTTGCGGGAGACTGGAGCACCAGTGCTCCAAACTCCAGTATATTATACTGGACAATTATACTTGCTGGAACTCCCGTAAAATTTGCGGGAGTTCCAGCATAGTTATTCTGGAACTCCCGTAAAATTTACGGGAGTTCAAGCATACTTATGCTGGAACTCCCGTAAAATTTGCGGGCGTATTTTTTCGGATTTTGAACAGTGTTTTCGCTCAGATTTAAAGTGGCTAAATTTCGATGACTTTTGAAACTTGGCTATTTTTCAACGACCAGTGGTAAATCTGGCTATTTTTGAATTTCTCCCCTATATAAAGCTTAAACTCTTTCTTGAAAACTACTCAATCGGTCCAATTTATATGAGGCTTTTTTTATTTTTTATTTTTTATTTTGGGACGTTTCAAAATGTTTGACACCATTCCATATCTGAACTAATTTCACAACCTTCGGAAACTCCAATTCATTACACTATCTAACTTTAACTCTGATATGTTGTTTTTTATATCCACCTATTTTTTCTATCAATGCTTTAGTATTTTTCATTCACTATCACTATCTTCAACTTTGTGTCCAGTCAAATGCTGTCATGAACATCATATTAGGACAGCTCGGCGCATAAGAGTCTATTGTACGCAGCCTTACCCTGCATTTCTTCAAAAGCCTGTTTCTACGGCTCGAATCAGTGACCTCGTTATCACATGACAGCAACTTTACCAGTTACATCAAGACTTCCCTTACGTCATGAACATCATATAGTGATCCTAATTAGAAATGATGCATTCATCTTTTGGTGTTAAGTGAATGCTTAAAAATTGTCATCTACTTTCAACATCTAAATGTTATTAACTTTTACTTGCATTTTTGAAGGGAAATACTAATGGAGTACTCACATCATGTGAAGAAAATGGGGTGCACTTTGCTTGAGTTAATGTCAGAGTCTCTTGGTCTAAAACCAAGCCATCTCAAAGAAATGGAATGTTCAGAGGGTCTTAGCATTTTGTGCAATTACTACCCAGCATGTCCACAGCCAGAACTAGCTATAGGCGTCAGCAAACATACAGACAATGACTTCTTCACAATCCTTTTGCAAGACGATATCGGAGGCCTCCAAGTTCTTCACCAGAATCAGTGGGTTGATGTTCCTCCTACACCTGGAGCTTTAGTGATCAATATTGGCGACGTTCTCCAGGCAAGTCTTTCAACCTCTTACTTCTTAACATAGGCGAATTCAGGATCTAGAGTCTTTACGTTCAGTATAAGTGCGATCTTATTGCATGTGTACAAGGGAACCTGATGTTAAGCACCGGGGCCAGCTCCAAAGGAATGGGTTTGAATGTTGATATATACCGTCTTTTAGCTGACCTTTCCAAACCATGCTTCGCAATAACGAGATTATAGTATTGAATCTTTTTCCAGTAGCTGTGTTGCAGTAGTAGCTGTATTATCATCGAACTAATGGACGGACTGCAATGCAAGTACTAGTTGAAAACAATGGGATCAGTTGAACACGCCGATGCCACCCTAAATAATCTTCCTCTCTGCTTCTTAACCTTTAGTTTTCCATAAAAGTCTCTTTAATCAATTTTAATGGATCATAATCAACTTAAAATTTTGTTTAACTTTGAATTTTCAGCTCATAACAAATGACAAGTACAAAAGTGTAGAGCATAGAGCATTGTCAAAGAAAGTTGGTCCAAGAATATCTATAGCAAGCTTCTTCAGCTCAGGGCCATTGCCATCTTCCAGACTGTATGGACCAATTGAGGAGCTGTTATCAGAAGACAATCCTCCAAAGTATCGCGCAACTACATTGAAGGAATTCTTTGATTATTTCAAGCAGAAAGGGCTTGATGGAACTTCCAATCTGTCTCATCTCACAATCTAAACTTGGTTATGGAGTTGAAAACTTAGGGGCCCTTTGGGGAGCTACAGTAATTACAAG
The DNA here is from genome assembly GCF_001879085.1 of Nicotiana attenuata. Classification (NCBI taxonomy): domain Eukaryota; kingdom Viridiplantae; phylum Streptophyta; class Magnoliopsida; order Solanales; family Solanaceae; genus Nicotiana; species Nicotiana attenuata. The sequence continues at coordinate 2,107 of NW_017690467.1, forward strand.
CTTAGCTAGCGCGATTGTAATGCAAGAATGATCTTTACCATGGATAATAAAAAATGATTGTCTTGCAAAATAAAATTGTTATGCAGTAAATAATAATGATAAAAGGTATGCAGAGATTACTTATTTATACGGCATATATCTTTATATACTTTTTTTTTCCTTGTATTTGTAGTACACATATTTTCTCACATAAAATAGTACGCATGATTGTTGCATAATTTAATGCATGTTTTATTTAATACCATCAACCAAACTCCACATAACAGATTATATTGAATATTTTTTGATTTGACTATTGAGGAAATAGCCTATATGTGAACTATAAGTAGAAAAGATGGGATATTAATATTAATATTATAGGTAGTAGTGACGTTTTGTAGTAAATGCTGGAATGACTTCTGCAGTTATCAGAAGGCAAAACCTGATATCTTCATATCTCTTTATATGTGAATAACAGATATACATGCTCAGTTGTTAAAGCACCTCCATCCACGACTGTTAGGTCCTGGATTCGAGTCACGCTGGAGGGAAGTGTGGAAACTATAGATCCTCCTAATTTGGGTGGAAAGAAAAAAAAAAAAATTCTACCAACTATTTCCGTTCTTGCTCACTCCTACCTGATTTTGATTATGATATATTTTATATGCTCCATTAATTTTTAAATAATAGGGCCTCAAATTATAGCTCAAAGTATAATCCCATTAAGTCACTGCACTTTTATTCAATTCAATTTCTGAAAGTGACCAAAGGTGGTCCTAGTGAAAGCTGGCATCTTTATTACCTTTCTCCCATCCAACTTTGTGTGGTCTTGGAGATAGTGGTTCCTTTTTCTTTTTTATTTATAAAATGTAAATTCTTATATTTTTAAAGTTTACTTAGCTTACTTCTGGTGTTCCAAGAGTGGGAACTTTTTCCACAATCTCTCGCAGAAATGTAGGGTAAGGCTGCGTATAATAGACTCCTGTGCTTCCCCGCCCCTTCCCCTCCACCCCAGGATCACGCGCAAATCGGGAGCTTAGTGCACCGAACTGCCCTTATCTTCTATGGAGTGATTGTGACATTCAAATATTTGCTGCATCTATAAATCTTACCTGCATACAATTTCAAGGTAACCTGTATTTACAGTTTCATTAAAAACACGAAAAAACAAGAAACAAAGATGGTTTTCTCCAGTGGTGAAGAAGTTCAGGCTACATTTCAACAAAATTATGATAGACAGAGTGAATTAAAGGCATTTGATGACACAAAAGCTGGTGTTAAAGGGGTTGTTGATGCTGGAATTACTAAAGTACCCTGGATGTTCATTCATCCACAAGAAAGCATACACAACTCCTCAAACTCCACTGAGAAAAAGTTCATTTTTCCAGTAATAGATCTTGAAGGCTTTGATAAGGATCCAATCAAGCATAAAGAGATTGTGGATAAAGTTCGAGATGCATCAGAGACATGGGGATTTTTTCAAGTGGTCAATCATGGCATTCCATTACCTGTCCTTGAAGAAATGTTACAAGGAGCTCGGCGATTTTTCGAGCAAGATATCGAGATTAAGAAACGATATTATACTCGAGATAATACAAAAAAAGTGGCACATGTTAGCAATTTTGATTTGTACAGCAAATCTGTTCCAGCAGCAAGCTGGAGAGACTCACTTTATTGTGTTATGGCTCCTAATCCTCCTAGTCCAGAAGAATTGCCAACAGCTTGCAGGTATGCTCTAACATGAATCAAAAAGAAAATATTCTTTCACAAAAGACCAACCAAATTTGCTTACTTTTTAGTATCTAGTTATGTTCGGTAGAGAGCTCTAGGCAGATCCAGAATTTAAACTTTACGGGTTCAAGTTCGGGATTTATCGCAGTCCATTTGATTTAATAGGTTCCAACTCTATTATTTGTACTTATTTAGTAGTAGATTTATTAACACGTATATAGGGTATGAACAAAAATTACTGAGTTAGCTGAACCTATAGAAGGTGTATTCGATCCACCCCTGATGTTCAGTGTAACAAAAATCAAGAATACATCATGACAAAGTATTAGTTTCTGACGTGCTGTCATTGCAGCTGCTTTATGTTAAAATGTGAATTTTGGTGGACAATATGGAAAATAACAACTTTGCAAGTTGCTGAAAACTAATTGAGTATACTATTTTGTATCTGCAGCTTTATCTATGTTTTATAAAATTTTGCAGGGAGATTTTAATGGATTTCTCTAAGCATATGATGAAATTAGGCTACTCATTACTCGAATTATTGTCCGAGGGCCTCGGTCTCAATTCTTGGCATCTTAAAGATATGAACATTGCTGAGGGGCTATCTATTGGCCACCATTACTATCCGGCATGTCCTCAGCCGGAACTCACTATAGGCACCAGAAAGCATTCAGACTGTGTTTTTATGACAGTTCTTCTGCAAGATGATATAGGAGGTCTACAAGTTCTTCACCAAAATCAGTGGATTGATGTTCCTCCTACGTCCGGTGCTCTAGTGGTGAATATTGGCGATATGCTGCAGGTTAGAAGTTTTTTGCTAATACAGTCAAACCTCTATATAACAGCCTCGTTTGTTCCATTTTTTTTTGGTTGTTATAGCGAAGTGCTGTTATAGAGAACATATATTATAACATAGTATGAAAATTGGTTTCAAAAGAAACTTGGCTTTTATAGTGAACGGTTGTTATATAGCCGTTATAGAGAAATCTGACTGTAATACTTAAGCTTTTAGAAGAAACGAGTTAACTTCTTAATTAGAGTGACTTAATCATAATACATTGTCTTGGTATTGAGACAAAATGTGCTTAACTTTTGATGTTTTTTCAGCTCATATCAAATGACAAGTATATAAGTGTTGAGCATAGAGTATTGTCAAATCAAGTAGGTCCAAGAATATCAGTCCCAAGCTTCTTCAGCACAGGTGCATTTCCGTCTTCCAAGATTTATGGACCAATTAAGGAATTGTTATCAGAATGTAATCCGCCAAAGTATCGTGCAACCACAGTGAAGGAATATACAGACTTCTTCCGTAGTAAAGGCTTTGATGGAACTTCTGCATTGATGCATTACAAGATCCTATCCTAGAAATGGAGAAATTTAGTCGAATGCATATCAGAGCTCTGAATTGAACTCATGATGTACAATTAGCAAATAAAATATACTGTAACTAAAATTTCCATATATGTTGCCAAATACCTTGCTAATTTAGTGGTGGAATTTGTTTTAATCAATCTGTTAAAATTAATGTATTGTCTTGTCCCCATTTGTCCACATTAGTTCGCATATGTCCAAATTCGTCTAAACTTGTTCATATATGTTCAAACTTGTCTACATTAGTCCACACTAGTTCACATTAGTCTACACTAGTTCACATTAGTTCATGAACTAGATTAGTAGCTACATACATGTACTAGGGTGTGAACTTATTTATGTAATATGTGAACTTATGTGAACATAATTAGTATGTCCACATAAGAAGTAGACTTGATGCATGTAGGAGTTTACTATAAATACCCCATGTATTCTAGCCATTTGAATGATAAAACCAAATCAAGTGAAATTAAGAAAAGTGAATGTAAAACTATCCTTCAACAAATAATAAAAAAAAACTTCTCTCTTTGAA
>NW_017690468.1:0-461 GCF_001879085.1 Nicotiana attenuata
GAAACCAGTCTAACACATAGCAACAGGTAAAGGAGATCAAACCAACACATAGAAACAAGTAAAGAATGTATTTAAACTCACAGTAACAAGTGAGGAAAATTTTAGGAAATTAGGGTTTTAACAAAGCTGAGTTAAAAAGCGGTAAGAGCTCAGAATCATTCAAGACAAATAAAGAAAAAGGATTTAACCATAAAGAACCCAATCAAAACAGGCATATAAACGAATAAACAAGGACAACTCCAGAACGCCGGATAAAAGCAAAGATCCTTAGGGTTTTCAACACGATGAGCCAGGTAGAAGAAAAACATAAACAAGTTGTTTAAACATAGTAAATCATAAGGAAACACTGAAAATCGGAGGAGAAATCTTTTAAAAGAGATTTAAGAAGAACCCTAATCGTTGAAAGACGAGAGACGTTTGTAAAATAACGGAAAACCGTTAAAACGGTAAAACGAAACTTA
>NW_017690468.1:4918-5719 GCF_001879085.1 Nicotiana attenuata
TATTTATAGCTTTGAAAACGAGTAGAAAATAAGGTAACAAGTAAAGTTTTAACACAAGTATGGAAATAATCACAATCAGAATCCCATTAGTACAAGTACTTCCCTTTAATCAAGGAATTACTGCTTAACGAATACTAACAGGATAATTAAGGAAAAAGGAATATCAATTTGAAGAAGATTGATTTCTGACCATATAAGGGATAGTAAGAATATAGAGTATACAATTGAGTCTAAGTACATAATATACTTAATTTGGGGGAAAGGATTCATCACGGTTGAAACAACAAATAAAGGAACGGGAATCAATTCACTTAATCAAACGAGTAAAATTAGGGGTTTATAAGAAAACCTTGCAATCAAACCATAACTTGAGGAAATCAAGATCAATCAAGAAGGAATCATGATTCTGCAATTCAGCATATAAATAGAAAAGAATGAACAGGCGTATAAGACATGCAAGGTCAAGCATATTGATAGAAAGGAGCAAACTAGATGAACATAGACGTACAGAAGTGACATGAATAGGCTAAGGATTACTCAAAGCATGGTAATCAACAAGGTCAACAGTCATGGCTCACACATAGGACAAAAATGAAGAAACCAGTCTAACACATAGCAACGGGTAAAGGAGATCAAACCAACACATAGAAACAAGGTTACTTGTGTGGATAAGCCCTATATTATAGAGTATATAACTTCGATCATAGGGATCAATTTCTAGTCGCATAGCTTCATAATAATTCTGCAAAGCTTCCGCGTAATTTCCTTCGGATTGAGCCGACATCCGTTACGGTCGTCATT
>NW_017690469.1:0-686 GCF_001879085.1 Nicotiana attenuata
CCTGGGGATCTTCGGGCTTCAAAGCCCTTTTTCTTTTATTGTATTTCCCCGATTTCGGAGCTGGGGACTTGGACTCTTCCCCAGACGGGGCTGGCCTCATTTCAGAGACATCTCCTATGCCTGCACAAATAAGCATGAGTGAGGTGGCATCGCTAATAAGAGAAAAATACCAAAAACCTGAGAGGAGACTTACCATGAGGTTTGGCCTCCCATTTGCCCCTCGATAATTCGCACCATCTGGCTCATCGTACAAGGAGGTTGAAGCTAACTATCGGACCCAGTCCTCGAGGTCGGGGACTGCATGGGGCATCCAAGCAATAGCTACAAAAAAGGTAAAGGCATTATGAAACACAGAAGTAGAATATGAATAGGTATTTGTAAAAGGACTTTACTTACAATTAAAATTCTATCTCTCCGGGAATGGCATCTCCTCCCTGGGGATGACATCCGAGGTCCTCACTCTGATAAACCGGCTCATCCAGCCTCGATCTTTGTCTTCGTCATTACTAGTGAAAAAGGCCTTTTTTTATCGACGTTGAAGCTTGATGAGCCCTCGAAACAACTGAGGCCGATACAGCCGAATGAGATGGTTGAGGGTAAGCTCCAATCCCTCTTGCTGGAAAAATAGTGCAACATGATCACGATCGCGACGAAAGGAGGAGTGGATCGTGCCGACGGTACTACGT
>NW_017690469.1:4834-5718 GCF_001879085.1 Nicotiana attenuata
GAAGATCGTACTCTGTTAAAATCATAGTTACCTGCTCGTCTAGCTCGGCCTCGTTTCTTCGAGCTTTGGCCAAGTCAGCCCGAAGATCCTTGAGCTCCTCCTCTTTTTTGCTACAGAGGAGCCTCAAGGCCTTCTTTTCACCCGAAGCTTTCTTGAGCTCGGCCTCACATTTGCCCAGCTCGGCCTGAACTTGGTAACGGCCTGCACGAAAGACAAAAAGATGTTAGTTAACACAGAAGGAGAAGAAAACAAAGAATTTTTTGCAACAACGAAAATTAGTGCTTACTCGAGAGAAGAGACGTTGAGCCTCTTCAAAGAGGGTGGATGCATCGTTAAGGTCAACGGCATCGTCAACCCGGTAAAACAGTCCCGAAAAGGGTCCTCTTCGAGAACCTTGCTCGGGACGGGCGTAGGCAGATCTCGAGCATCCTCTATTGCCTCCTTGGAGTAGCACGGTAGAGAAGATGAGTGACCCATTTTCACGGCCCCGATCTCCTCACTCGGGGCACTCTGATTAGCTTCGGCCCTTTCAGCACTTGTCCCCTCCGGCGTATTTGATGAAAGAGGGAGAACGATCTCGATCTCGGGGGGACTCGAGGGTTTTGCCCGAGTGTTTCTTCGAAGTTTCTTCACTGAGAAGAAAGGTCTCAATTTCGGAAGACTTGACGGCCTCGACTGTTTCCTAGTTCGGTGCACCAGCGCCGACTCTTTGCCTTCATTCTCTTCGTCTTTCTGATGTTGGATGGCTGAATCCAAATCCACGTGGACAAGCTTCCTCCTTGGCCTTCGAGTAGGGGCCCTCTCACCCTCGGGGAGTCTTCGGGCGTTCAAACGCCCTTTTTCCTTTTATTTGTATTTCCCCGTACTTTCGGTAGGCTGGGGAC
>NW_017690470.1:0-741 GCF_001879085.1 Nicotiana attenuata
TTGGCACCCGATCTTTCCTTGAGCACATGGCAAAAGCATAAGTTTGGGGGAGAGACGAGGATAACAAAAAAGTGGTATGAGGCACAAAAATGAAGAAAAGGAAAGGCAATGAAAAAGAAAGAGAAGCAAAAAGACAAAAAGAATGCTCAAAGTGAGAAAGAATAAGAAGGGATGCAAGTAAAGTAAAAGAAAGAAAGGTGTGGAAAAATTGAAAAAGGAGAAAAGAATTGAAATTCATAAGAAAGAGTGACAATGTGTCTCTCTAAACCCTTGGAAGAGGTGAAATGACTCAAAGAGTCAAGTGAATTGTGCCAAATGAATCAAAAGAAGTACTTAAGGGAAGATTGAACCCACTTGAACAAAAACATGTCCTACCCTCACCCAAAAGCCTTCACAATGACTCCACAAAAGCCCTATATGATCTTGAGTCGAATGAAGCTTACATTAGTGGATACTTACATAAGGGGCAAGCATATGGTACTTAGAGCCGGACTTGCAACCTTTTCTTGAGAGAGATGAGTGAATTCCTATTAACCTCGATTTGTGTGTCAATACTCTAAAAAGGTGAGGTTTGCCTAGGGATAGTTGAGGATGTATGAGTTTGGGTTCCACAATGACCAAAGTAAGTGAAAGAGTTCGATGATGTGTTGAGTCAACTCTTGATGCTCTTGTGTCACACTTGATCCATGGTTTTCAAAGGTTAAAAGTTGTTAAAGATTCATTCGTATTGAGGGTCAATTG
>NW_017690470.1:2809-5718 GCF_001879085.1 Nicotiana attenuata
TTCTGCAACTGTTTGCTTCTGTTCTGTAATTCATTTTCCACAACTGATTCACTGCCTCTACTGATACTAACAAAGCTAGATGTGTGTGTTTGCAGACAATGGTTAGACAACAAGGAGGCAAAGGAACAAAACAACCCGGGAGAGGTGGTTCCTCCCGAGGGGGCAAAGGAAAGAGGGTGGTAAAACTCACTCCCCAAGCTCGGGAAAACATCAAAAAGACCCGGAAGTTGATAAAAGCTGCAGATAAAGCTGCTTCCCATTCTTCCGGGAGTGAGTATGTGCCCTTCCAAGACATATCCTCAGACTCAGTCCCAACTCACATTGTCACCGACCTTCGATTAACTGATGATACTCCTCCGCCATCACCCAATGTCCGACAACCAATCAATGTTGTGAATGTCTGAGGGGTCGGCATCCGGTAGTGGGGAATACTCCACCTCCCCCGCAACTTCTTTGTTTGGGGAGAATGCAGAAGGAGACGAGGAGGAGGCACAAGGGGGTGGTGAACCTCAAGTTAGGGGTGTTGACCGGACTAGAAACCCCACAGCTTGGGAGGATAGATTCGTCAGTCAGGTAGCGTTCCACAAGTTTAGGGAATGGTGGCCAACACGGAAGCTAATTCTTGAGAGGAGTTTTGTTGAGTGGGACCTTCTTCCCCTACACCCAAATGTGCATAGACAGTTTCACACTCGAGTGGGTTGGGCGCATTTTCAGAGTGAATGTGTAAAGGCAAATGAGTACATGGTCAAGCATTTCTATAGCAACGTGGCCCACATCTTGAAGGGCACTAAAGTGACCAAAGTGCGGAACAAAAAGGTGTTATTTACTGGGATGGCACTTAATGAGTACTTGGGGTTCGATGACGAAGATGAGACCCTTTACAATGAAAAATTGGCAATGGGCGAAGAGGTTCGTCCGTGGTTAGCTTCATACCTGGCAAACCCGGGTGCTGTTCCAGAGTGGTTGCAAGTAGGGACCATGATTTCTCGGAAGACTCTTTACTTTGAGTCTAGGGGGTGGTTGACATTTGTGTGCAGTCGGTTTGACCGAACTACTCATGATCAGACTATTCCACTTACCCAGGCTGTTCTTGTTGCATCTATTATGACGGGCTATCCTATTAACGTGGGCAATGTGATGTCCCGTGTCATTTCTGCAGTGGGGGTTGAGCATGACCGGAACTATCCTTTTCCCAACACCCTTACTATGTATTTCCGGGACCTAAAGGTGGAGAAGAGACCTTTTGATAGCAAGGTCAATCCTGTGGCTCCATTTTCAGGTCCCACAGCCTATAGAGAATGCTTTGAAGAAGTTGCTTGATAACCAGGAGAAGATCCTCAACACCCAGGCCAAGTTGGAAAAGGCAGTGGCTTCACATGGCAAGGCCCTCAAAGAGCTTGCCAAGGGGCACAAGAAGCTGCGCAAGAGACGGGCTTCCGGGAAGTCCGTAAAGGAGCTCAGGGCGGATGTAGAGAGACTGAAGGCAGACCAGGTGCCTTTAGATTTATTATTTGAGGATCCAGCTCCAGCAGCAGTACCAGCAGTGGTGCACAGCAGGAGCGGACACACATGCTTCCCAGGAAGAAGAGGAAGCTCCCCAGTGCAGATGAGGCGATCATCCAGTTGGCAGACCCACCGGAGGCCTCCTCTAGTCAGCCACAGGATGCCCCTGATATTCAGCCTGTCCAGGTCCAAGCCCCAGTCCCAGCAGCTGAGCAGCTGGAGACCGGGAACCAGTCCGAGGTTCCCGCGCATACAGAGGACCCGGGGACCACAGATGATCCCATGCAGACGGACACGGCTTAGGGAGTCTTCATATCCTTTCCCTATACTTTTTGATGCTTATTTTGTTAGTTGGCATTGGGACAATGCCAGCTTTTATTCGAGGGGGTGCGCCCTTCATTTTTGGATGACTGTAAATATTGATACTATTTTATGCTTTCTTTTGATTTTCTGTTGGTCTGTATATAACTTTATATTTAGTTGCTTTCATCGTACTTTTTATCTTCTTCTTGGGTCTGTATATAAAATTACATCATTATATATATTCATCCCCCGTTGTATATTAATTCCCCATTTGTACATATTCATTCTATTTTCTATTTTTCGTAAAAGATTTTGTTTTTTGCTTCTTATATAGGCTCACAGCCTTTTGTTTTATTTTCAACATTTTTAATAAGTCTTTGGTTTTCTTAATGCCACGGTTCTTTCCAAAGGTGGAGTTTTGTGTGAACCGGGTGGCTCTTCCCAATGATAGATGGCGTGACAACCTTCTTAAGGGTTTGAGTCCGTTTTTGTTTTTGTTTTTGGTAGTTTATGGTTAAGAGTGCCTCAAGCAAAGCTTCACTTGGGCCTAGCACATTTGCCTTTGATCCCATGGTCAAAGATAAAATGTTGTGTTTAGGATGGTGAAAGTCGTGGCCTTGAGACTCTTGCGTTGGCCAATAATCATCAAGTGTTCCTTTCGGGACCATTGTGTGCTCAAATCATATCTAAGGTCGTTGTGGCCCCCCGACTCGATGTCTTTAGCAATCCCTTAGCTTGTGTGGTGAGAAATCGAATTGCGAGTCCTTGTCCCGAGCCATTGGTCTAGAACTTGCCCTAATGTATGTTGAGGCGAAATCCTAAGTGAAATTTGACTTGAGAAGTGATTATAGGCCCTCCTTGATCCAAATGATAGTTGAACAAATTCCATAGCCTACCAATGACATGATCCCTAGTTAACCCTTTTGAGCCTTAGACCTTTTTCTTTCAAGAACCATGTTACAAGCCTATACCTGTTCTAAAAGATACCCTCTCTTGGCACCCGATCTTTCCTTGAGCACATGGCAAAAGCATAAGTTTGGGGGAGAGACGAGGATAACAAAAAAGTGGTATGAGGCACAAAAATGAAGAAAAGGAAAGGCAAT
>NW_017690471.1:0-665 GCF_001879085.1 Nicotiana attenuata
ACAGACGCGCTACAGCGACACGTCGCCCCACTCCGAAACGAAAGAGGTACGCCCCCTTTATTAACCGCCCATAACTTTTGTCTATCTCCTTCAGAAATAGTGTACGCACTAGAGAAGCTGGGCACCAAGGTGCAGTGGCCGCAGAAGATGAAATCAGACCCTGCCACAAGGAAATCAAACGCCCTATGTGAGTTCCATCAGGAACGGGGACACAAAACCGAAGACTGCATAGGCCTACGGCAAGAGGTGGTCAGGATGCTGAACCAGGGATACCTGAGGGAGTTACTCAGTGACAAAGGGAAAATCAACTTTGCACGCGGACGAGAACAACCCCACGGGCCGCCAAAGCCACCTTCCCCAGCGCGCACGATAAACATGATCGTCGGAGGCGGCGACGAGTCAGTGATCAATCACGTCAAGTTCGCCACCACGCACAGACTAAAGCGGACCATCGCCCATGAACGGTATGACGACTTCGAAGATAGTATCACCTTCGATAAGTTTGATGCCGACGGTTTGTCTTTCCCTCATTATGATGCTTTAGTTATCACTTTACGTATCGCTGATACGGATGTTAAAAGAGTCATGATCGATGACGGAAGTGGCGCCTATATTATCCACCCGAGGGTCCTCGTACAAATGGGACTCGAGGATAGGGTAATACC
>NW_017690471.1:4943-5718 GCF_001879085.1 Nicotiana attenuata
GTACATGGCTAAGGCCATAAATGATATTATGGCGAAAGCCATCAACGCCGATAAGTCGACCCAGCTCGACTACGACGGCAAGTAACTCGATGACAGTCAAAGTTACGCACACGGCTAAGGCCATCAACAATATTAAATGCCAAAAATAAAAGGTACAAAAAGAAAAGAATAACAGCAAAAGTATAACTTCCATTATCATCCAAAAATACATGTACAAAAGGACCCATTTACGTCTCCAAATACAGCAAAACAAAATGAATGCAAGTCCTAAGGGGCTTCGCCATTCTGTTCACCGCCTTCCGTCGGACCGCCATCTCATCCACCGCCGTCCTCGGCCGGATAGGCCGCAGAGATCCAAGAGCCGTATTCTAGACGGTTGACGTCTTCGGAGTTATAGCCCGCCCGGTCTGGGGAATCAGAACTATACCCACAAGTTTCACGGGCGACACGGGCTATGCGCCGTTGCTCTTGAACCTCCGCCTCAGTAGCTCGACCCGCAGCTAAGAACTCCTCGAATACGACCAATCTGGCCTCGGCGTACACCCACATGTCATGCGCCTCACGATGCGCATCCTCATCAGGCCTTGGTGCAGCAGTCCGCTTGAGGACTTCAATCTCAGCCGCCTTGGCATCGAGTTCGGTGGTCATAGCGGCAACCTTGATCCGCAAATCAGCAGCTTCCGCCGCTACCCCACGGCCAACCTCCAACTCTTCTTCCTTAGACTGGAGAAGAGTTCCAGCTCAATGTTCCGAGCCAGGGCGGTCATCAGCTGCT
>NW_017690472.1:0-1177 GCF_001879085.1 Nicotiana attenuata
CAGAGGCGATGCCAACCAGACTTTCTCCGAAATAGGCCATGAGTAGTTCTTCCTTTCCTCCGGCTCCTCGCAGCTGATTACAATATCTCTTGAGATGAGCAATAGGATCATCGTGCCCATCGTACTTCTCAAATTTTGGGGTTTTGAATCCCAATGGTAAGTGCACATGGGGGAACATGCATAAATCAGCATAAGACACACTTTTCTGCCTACTCAAGCCTTGTATGTTCTTGAGGCTCTGCTCCATACTCCTCATCTTCTTCGCAATCTCTTCTTGCTCAGGAGTTTTGGTAGTCTTTTCTTGCCCCGCAGTGAACTCAAATTGGGGTGGCTGAGGATAAGTATAAGTGGGAAACTGAGGAGGTTCCATTTGGAAGGGGGGTGTTTGGAAGGTGAAAGCTGAGGGGTCAAAACTGGGCCTAGGCAGTGTAGGCTGTGCCGTGGCCGAGCATGGGGGAGCGGTGAAGATATTTGAAGTTGCACTGGACATGAACACCTGGGGGCGAACCTCAGAAGGTGTTCCCAGGAAATGAGCTGAGATAGTTGGATGTCCTAGTGGGGTATTTGGGTGACTGATTGGAACATTAGAGGTACCCCCTGATCTAGGAAAGATTTCGGGGAATCCCGGGATTGCGCTTGGCGGCTCTCTTCCATTTGCCCAAGCGTCCCACATTCCCATAACCCGAAGATGCAGGATTCTGTTTTCTTCGGTAGTTGCCGATTCTGAGGTCGGGATGCCCGAGATTGGGCTATCATCCGTGATGGGAATTGTTGGTAGAGTCATTTCTGAAGACATTCCGATAGCTCCCCTTTGATCTAGTAAAGTATGGGTGCGAAGCCAGGTTACCACAAAAACCAACCACCGTTCTATAAAAAACCTGGACTGGATAGTAACAGTAGCAAACGGTTAGTTTGAAACAAATAACAGATAGGTAATCGCACGTTGGGGTGTGATGCACCTATACAGTTAAATGGGTTTCTACATGTTTTGCAATGCATGCTTCATCCCGGCTTTCTTATTCTTTCCCATTTTTCTTCTTTCCACTTTCACTCTTCCCTTTTCATCTCTCTTTTTTTTTCTCTCATTTTTTTTCTTTTCTTATTGGAGTTATTCACAAAATTAATGACCGGATCCGATGAGGATTGCCTACGTATCAGGACGCCGCGTGAATCAGAT
>NW_017690472.1:4895-5718 GCF_001879085.1 Nicotiana attenuata
TAAGAGGGTGATGTTGGGTTTTGCCTAGTTTGAGGAACCGGCTGTAGCAGACCCATTTGGACAAGCTTTGGAAACAGAATGGAGTAGGATTCGCCGATTGGTGTAAAATTTGGCCTTCTAGGTGGTTCACGAGGGGGAAAATTGTTTTGTGGAGGACGGGGGTTGTGGTAGTTTTGGTAAGGAGGCTGGTTTCTAGGAAATGGAGCCTGGTTCCGGTTGGCTTGTTGTTGTGGCCGGACATAAGGTTGAGCATTCATGACCGTGTATGGATGAGGAGCATTGGCCATGTCTTGGTGGGGGTAATAGTGTTGCGGGGTCCTTTCTGGGAGAAGGGATCTGGGAGTACGGTGTTTTCTTGCACCCGATGCTACCATGGATGTTTCTTCCTTTTTCTTGCCCTTCGCTATTCCTCCAGACCCACCCTGAATGACTTGGGAGGTAGCTCTGATAGCGGATTGGCTTAGAATTCCACCCGTTTTCAACCCATTTTCAACCATTTCGCCAATCTTAATGGCTTCAGCGAACGGTTTACCCATAGCGGACATCATATTTTGGAAGTAGTCGGCTTCCTGAGCTTGGAGGAAAACTGTGACCATTTCGACCTCATCCATCGGAGGCTTTACCCTAGATGTCTGCTCACGCCATTTAACTGCGTACTCCCGGAAGCTTTTCGAGGATTTCTTTTTCAAGTTTGTCAGTGAGTTCCTATCTGGAGCAATATCAATGTTGTACTGGAACTGCCTGACAAAATCTCTAGCAAGATCATCCCAGATGTGCCAGCGGGATATATCTTGGTCCATGTACCACTCAGAGGCGATGCCAA
>NW_017690473.1:0-3680 GCF_001879085.1 Nicotiana attenuata
CGAATATAATCAACTCCATGAATCTTCTAGCACATTAATACCCTCTAAACGAAGCACCTGGCAGAATCACTCCCCTTTAAACCCGCTATATACAAGGCATAAATCCTGAATCCTTCCCCCAAATCTGAACATGAGCCAATAAGGCCGACCATAGCATGCATCCAACAATTCATCTACTCAAATTACCACTTATGGTCTTTTCCCGTAGTTGAAACAACCCATCGATATGCAGATAAACGAAAACCTCGCAAGTAGTTAACCATGCAACCCAATCATAGGCGGTGGGACTCTCCCACTTAGCTTGAAGCCATTATTTCACAACTCTGGAATTCACCGGGATTCTTTATCTCTTATTGACATAATCGGGCGCAATCAACCGCCAAAATTCTCGAAATCATTCGGTAAACACCCCCTTTTTGATACTCTGAATCATCAACCCCCTTCGCACGACCGATCTCCTCGCTGTATAACCAATAGAATTCTTCGCAGAAGCCTCGCCAACCACGCGACCGCTAACCTTCTCACAGGAAATAACCCTCTTGTGGAAATCACTTCCCGACATCTTCCAATGCTGCTGCACGGGATACAATCACCATGACATCAATAACCCATCCTGAGTCCAAGGTCACTCTCTAGCTGTACCAGTCCATTTATCCCTTTGTGGACATCAATTAAATGTGCGGCAATATCCTTCCAATTCAAGGTTATGTTGTGTCCTTCTTTATTTCAAGCAGCTCCTTCCTGCTGTATCAAATCTCCTGCCGTTTAATGGCCCATGCTTCAAGTTAACTTCGTAGGCCCCAATCACTAATCTCTGAAATTCTCAAATCATCCCATACGCCCCTTAAGGTGCGTAGTCATCCTACCACAATGCCCATATGCGACTCCGCCACTCTCCCACTTTGGCGGAACTCATCTCTTTAATTGACTACTCGCCCTTTGCTTCTTATACTTGGCCTCCTAGAAACCTTAGTGACCGCCTGACACTTCCCAAACGTCTTTCCTCATACTTTGCTGCTCATCTGTTGCTTTAAATAAATTCTATCTTCGTGGCACTTGAACCCACAATTGCTGCAAACCTTTAAACCTTTTGAAAGGTCATCTTTATCGAACCGTCAACATTGGAAATTCTGATTCGATTCTAAACCACCGCACCATGCGATATTTGACAGCTGTATCTCCAATACTATTTCTCAATATCTTGCCTTAAAGGCGAATTGCAGCAGATTATAACATCGACGGACTTGGTACGTTCCATTAGGGCCACGACGCCCCATCATAGAAGAAAGTTGCATCACGCTTGCAAATACCAGGTCTTATTACTTCCACCAGCCCATATCTGACCATCCTTAGTCCGACTGCCTCTCCCTTGCCGGGAATAAAATACTGAATCCCTTGATTACACACTGGGTAAACCTCCCTTCAGGTCATTCACTGCCCCGACACGCGGGCAACATCCTACCATCACAACAATACTGTGGAATAATCGTTCATAAACATCATGGAAACCTGTGCCTAGCCTCAAGGCTCTTAGAAGTTCTGTCACTGAGTTCAAACAATAGAATATCCTTCCATAAGGCGACTATAATAGTCCAATCAACTATACCGCGAGAATCATCCCGCACCACATTTGTAGTGCCATTACAATCCTTCAATTTTTTATTTCTAACAAGCGCTCGCGTCGCGTACGATTGAGTAGGAAGGAATCAATGGCATAAGCCTCAAGAAATCGAACCGCACGATAAGGAAATCAAGAAGGGAAGTACTCCTAACAGCCCTGTAGCCTCCCGAGGATAAGTACAGACGTCTCCGTACTGATCCGCGAAACTCTACTAGAGTTTCTCATGACTCGTGAGACCGACGGGAACCTAGTGCTCTAATACCATGTTGTCACGATCCAAATCCACTAAGGGTCGTGGTGGCGCCGGACACCGCTGTCAGGCCAGCCAACTAAAATACTTAATTAAATTCTTATTTTAATGATTTCGAAAACATTTCTTTATTACATTTAAAACGATACTCAGTATATTCCTACGAATGAATAATGAAATATATTAAACAACCTTTAAAATTTCCGAACAAATCCAAATACATCCCCAGAACCCGGTGTCATAAGTACATGAGACAATTTTCTAAGAGGAATCAATAAGTGCAATAACTGTTCGGAATACAATTGGACAGAAAAATAATGAAAATCCAGAGAGAGACTATACTAGCTGTGGAACCACCTCGAGGAAATACAGCTCACCTAGTCTCTGCGTCGTCATGCCGCTATGTCGCTAAGCCACGCAATAAACCTGTGCAACAAAAATGCACAGCAAGTGTAGTATGAGTACGAAAACAACGTGTACCCAATGAGTATCCCGCCTAATCTCGAAGAAGTAGAGATGAGATGGCCAACTTTGACACTTACTAATGGTCCAGTAATAATATACTAAAATGTGAGAAAGTCATGGATTTATATAGCATGCTCTAGTTCACAAAGCTGTAAAACAGGTAAACACCTTTAACAAATAACAAAGGATTTTCAGGATTTCTTTCCATTTATCTTCAGCAATTTATGTCAGGCCAAAAGGCAATATCAACATCAAGTATTTCAAGTAAGCTATATAAACATGCGCATATCATGCCGAGGCGACGGCCCGATCCAACAGAAATATAAACTGTGCACTGCCGAGGGTCGAACGGCCCGAACCAATAGATGCATCTATTTCCCCCGCTCGCGAATCATCCATGCAATGCGGTCAACATAAAGTAAACAAATACCCTGCTCGCGAATCATCCATGCGACGCAGATACACACAGGAATACATGCTCAAACAGTCAAATTAAGAATTATCGGGGAACATCATATCAAATAAAAACCAAATCCTCTTTTAACAATTTAAGAAAATGAAGTCTAATCCTTTTTGAAATTCATTTACTAGTTCAATTTGATTTTAACAATTCAAATGTCAATAAGATTGCAAATATCCCAAGTATAGCATGCTTTTGGGGTCCTAGACTACCCAGACAATTGCATAATAGTAGCTACGCACGGACTCTCATCACCTCGTGCGTACGTAGCCCCCACAAATAGGAGCACATAACAAATTAACTCACCTAAGGGGACAATTCCCTCTCACAAGGTTAGAAAAGAGACTCACCTCGCTCCGAAGACCCATGACCGGCATTCTACATTCTTCCGAAGGCTTGAACCAACGCACAATGCTCCAAAACTAGCCAATGGTTATACAAATCATTAATATATGCTAAGGTAATCATTATAATCCCATTTATAGCAATTCCTAACCCCGATTGGAAAGTTGACAAAAATGCCCTCGGGCCTACGTGCCCGGAATCCGAAATTTTTCGAAGATAAACTTGGCCCATGACCTTAGGAACTCAAAAATATAATTTTCTCTAGATTCCATACCCGAAATCGTGGTTGAATTTCAAGAACAATAATTTTCTAGGTCTTCCCTCAAACCCCAAGTTTTTCTACAATTTTCAGGCTCAAATCCATGTATAAACCTTGTATTTGACTCAAAGCTAGCTTAAGTTACTTACCTCATGACGAGTGACGAAAATGGCACCTCCAAGCTGCTCCCCATCGACTCCAATGGAAGAAAAATGGGGTTGAAATGAACTCAACCCCGAATTTTAAAGGCCTCACTGCTCCAGTCATTTCCGCACCTGCG
>NW_017690473.1:4987-5718 GCF_001879085.1 Nicotiana attenuata
ATGCTACTCACTGCACCCAACGTGCCAATATACGATAGAACACGAGTTTTCATCGTAACTCCGAAATCATTAATATTTTAACACTTCATCATATAGAACTTTTCACTTAACTCACTTCAGGAGAATCATAGCAACACAAAGGTAAATTCCCATAACCGTAGGATATGCAAATCTCTAAGTAGTGGTCCATGCCACCATAGCCCTTCCGGAATCCGCTTCCACTTAATAAGCCATAACAGAAGAATGCTTCTGAATAACATCAATTACAGCGGCCGACAAGCCTCACACGTACCGCCACAAATCATACGCATAACTTGATCACGCTGAATGAACTGATCACTGACCCCAATATGCCAATTCAACTATGGCTAATCAATCTACCTCCTTCCAGTTTATCCTTGATTGCCTTGGAAATAATACTAACTCTATTCAGCACATAACATACTCCCTCTACACTCACCCCGAGTGGCCTTGAGTCACGAGACCATGCTGTCTCAAATCCCACGAACTATTTCATATCTCTCAAATGCTACATCACAAGTCAAAATATCATAGAACATTCTGGGCACCTTCTCATAAGCTGTTACAAATCTTGATCCTTAACTGTACTCATAGGCTTGAAATCATAGGCACCACACTTTATCCCTTGGGATCTACTAGGACCGTTGTTGAGAGCCACCCGCTCTGACTTAGTCCCGAATATAATCAACTCCATGAATCTTCTAGCACAT
>NW_017690474.1:0-695 GCF_001879085.1 Nicotiana attenuata
AAATTATGCTCGAAATTAAATTAGTGAGCAAGTTACCTCGCAAACACCGGCCAGGTTGCGGGTTAATAATAATCGCACATGTAACCATCTCATAGATGCATCTTATGTGGTATACATGGCAGGTGAATGGGCCCATATTCAGCTTTGATATTTCCAACATTCATGGGATTCAATCCCAATTTTAATTGGTTTATTAATTAATGAGAACAAGTAATGTAATAGAATTCGTAAAGAACTTTCTAGTTCTTTAATATTTACCCATGTGAATTCTCTTTTATTTTTGCACATCATACTTGAATTAACATGGCTAAACCAATTATGCCAACTGGATAAATTATCTATATTGATAAACTAAGGTTTACACCATGATGTGTGCAATTATGAATAAACTCCAAGTTTATTATGATATGGGTTTTTATATCAATAAATATCCACTTCATTGTGGTATTCTTTTGTTTATGTAGTACAAATTGAAGAATAAAGCGGGTAGCTTTTCACATACATATTACCCCGCTACAAGTTGTAGTAATAGAAGATATTAAATCTTTCCTTTATTTATAGTTGTAGACATGTAATTTTTGTACACTCCCCAAGATTTTACACATTTTAGCGTAAATATTTAATTTAGGTTTAATATCGTCTATTTTAAATAGTTTTGACTCTCTTACTTTGTTTTTATCTACAAAAATAAAAAT
>NW_017690474.1:5021-5718 GCF_001879085.1 Nicotiana attenuata
TGCAATGAGAATATAGTACTTTCTTGGGTCAGCAAATGCGTCTGGCATGCTTTGCTAATAAATTGCACATGAATTATCCTTTTATGAACTTCAAGTTCATATTATTTTATTCGAGGATCTAGATGTACAAATGATAATTCATTCCACGTAACTTTTTCTCAACTGTTTATCATGTCTCCCCCTCATGTTAGAAAAACTAACTTGTTTCCTCAACTTTGAGAACTCATCTTTGTGCGTTATGATGTTAGTCAAAATATACACCGCACATCAATTATAATAAGATGGAATTATTTGGTTCCTGAGCCTGAACCACTTGTGAGGGGAGAATGTAATATACTTTCGTATATAACCTATATCAAACTGATATAGATAACTTTGTTCTCATAAGCACTTGTTTAGCTATTAAGTAGAGGCACTTAATAAATTATTTTGCTAAACCAACTGTGATATAAACCAACTTATCAAGATGAACTTCTTGAATAGCAAATCTGGAAATTATGCTCGAAATTAAATTAGTGAGCAAGTTACCTCGCAAACACCGGCCAGGTTGCGGGTTAATAATAATCGCACATGTAACCATCTCATAGATGCATCTTATGTGATATACATGGCAGGTGAATAGGCCTATATTCACCTTTGATATTTCCAGCATTCATGGGATTCAATCCCAATTTTAATTGGTTTATTAATTAATGAG
>NW_017690475.1:0-843 GCF_001879085.1 Nicotiana attenuata
GCCTCCTCGAACTAAATCTGTACCCCAATAACCGAGCCCTCTACCCGGCTCAAACCATCCGACTGGAGACCGACATCGCCTGCCATACAACGCCTCATATGGAGCCATCTGAATGCTGGACTGGTAGCTGTTGTTGTAGGCAAACTCTGCTAAAGGCAAAAACTGGTCCCACGAGCCTCCAAAATCAATGACACAGGCTCGGAGCATATCCTCCAATATCTTAATAGTCCTCTCGGACTGGCCGTCCGTCTGAGGGTGGAACGCTGTGCTCAACTGGACCTGGGTGCCCAACTCCTGCTGAATTGCTATCCAGAAGCGCGAGGTAAACTGCGTACCCCGGTCCGAAATGATAGATACCAGCACCCCATGAAGGCGAACAATCTCTCGGATGTAGATCTCAGCTAACCTCTCCGATGAATAAGTGGCTGCAACCGGAATAAAATGTGCTGACTTGGTCAGCCTATCAACAATGACCCAAATAGCATCAAACTTCTTCTGAGTCATCGGAAGTCCAGTAACGAAATCCATGGTAATCCTCTCCCACTTCCACTCAGGAACCTCAATCCTCTGAAACAAACCACCAGGCCTCTGATGCTCATACTTAACCTGCTGACAGTTCAGACATCGAGCCACATATGCAACAATATCTTTCTTCATCCTACGCCACCAATAATGCTGCCGCAAGTCCTGATACATCTTCGCGGCGCCCGGTGAATAGAATACCGAGAACTATGGCCCTCCGCTAAGATCAACTCTCGAATCCCATCGACATTGGGCACACAAACTCGCCCCTGCAACCTCAAAACACCATCATCATCTAAGGTCACCTTCGTGGCACCTCCA
>NW_017690475.1:5454-5717 GCF_001879085.1 Nicotiana attenuata
AGATATATATATATATATATATATATATATATATATATATATATATATATATACACATCAAATAAAACTGGGGAGGGGCATGCTCGAGGGAATACAGTGAAAACAGATCAACGGATATAATAACGAAACTACATCAATACTTTGACTCATATAAATGGTCGGCGTGCCACACGGTCCCGTAGTGTGTGTATATATATATATATATATATATATATATATATATATATATATATATATATATATATATATATATATATATATAT
>NW_017690476.1:0-3379 GCF_001879085.1 Nicotiana attenuata
CTTCCAATCTGCATAAGGCTACCATTCTGCCTTCCGAGGTTAAGATCTACCTCCATCTGCATTCGCATCTTTGCATAAGGCTACCATTCTGCCTTCCGAGGTTAAGCTCTACCTCCATCTGCATTCGCATCTTTGCATAAGGCTACTCTCCTACCTTTCGAGGCTAAGCTCTGCCTCCAATTTTCTTCGAAACTAAGCTCTATCTCAAGCACTATTTATCTCGTTTCTCTTACGGGCTAAGCTCTGCCCTTCAATTCGCAAGACTAAGCTCTGTCTTATCCGCATCATACTACTGCATCCTTCATGGGCTGAAATATCGCCAACTCATCCGAAGGCGTCATCGTTCGAAGGCACCATCTTCATAGCCCGAGAACACCATGTCATGGCCTGAGGATCTCTTTCAATCTTTTGCATGTCATTATTCAAAGGCGTCATGGTTCGGAGGCACCATCCTCATAGCCCGAGAACATCATTTCATGGTCTGCAAATCCTGCACCAAAGAACACATGGCCCAGGACATCATGGTCTGAAGACGCCATTCCTAACCGTCCAAAGATATTTTTCATGGTCCGACGAGAATTCGCATCATGTTTAAATTTATGCACAATATACGCTTGTATTGCTTCTATTTGCAGGTAAGACGGCGAGCAATGGCTATCCCAGCAGGAGCAATCCCGCTCCAGTTCCCTCAAGACATATCAAACCTAACCATTCCTGTAAGTTGTTCACTCACCCAGCCCTAGATGTTGCGTCCATTCTTGAAATGTCTTCATCAGTATACTCCGCCGATGGATCCTAAACTACATACGTCCTGATTCGTGTAGAACCAGGGATATGCAGGCAACTCAGAAACCAGGGTGCAACCTAAATCTCTTCAAACCATTTCGCTCGGTCAAAATAGGCCATCATATCTTTACCCGACAACTCTTTCATCCTTCCCGAGTAAAGAGGGGCAGCTGTTGTATACCCAATTTTTCCTCAAATTATTTAAATTTGCATATAGACCATCAAAATAAGGTTTTCATAACAATTGGTATTTTTTTATAATTCTCCTCATATTTTTACTAATTCATTTTTATTATCCAGTATATTTATCTCTAATAATTAATTATAAATTGCATTACAAATGATTTCAAAAGCATTTCTTGATTTAATATATCATTTTTAGTCTTATTAAGACCATATTTATTTCACAAATTAGCCAAATTGGCACTATCTGGTTATAATTGCAATGACTTTGCAATTATGGCCTAATTATATATTTTGTGCTATGTTTTTACTCAATAATTAGTCATTTATTTTTAACACTAATTAATCATTTTAATTTAGTTTAATAAGCATCAATTTCATTTTTTATAATTATTAGCCATTTTTATAAGTTATTTATCTATTTTATGTGGTATTTAACAACTATCCATTTTTAAATTCCAATTCTAGCCTAATTATCCTAGACCCCTAACACAATAAACTAGCCCAATTACCCAACCCAAACTTAAAATCTTACCCGGCCCATCCCTTATTCGATCTGAGCCGTTGATTAATTCAAATCAACGACCCAGATTAATACTTACCATATTAACCCCTAAACGACTACCCCCCTTTCTCATTTTTCCCCTGTCTCACTTCTCACCCGCCTCTCTGAATCCTCTCAACTCTCTCTAGAACCTTCGTCTCCTGAGCTCTGTCTCTCCCCTCTCCGGCCATCTCCTCGCCGGAAACCACAAAGTTTCCACCTCTCATCGACCTTATGGATCCGTCTTTCACACCGATGTCCCCGGTGGAGGCTCTCAAGTGACCCTGAGGCGGTCTACTCCCATCTCCGGTCTCATGCAATGTTTTTTTGCCACCTATGGCTGTTCGAGTAAGATCTCTACATTTTCAGGCCAAAGGGCGGTGATATTTTAAGCTCTCTTCTCCTCCTTTGGGTTTTCTCTGGAAACCCTAGCTTTAAATCCTCCGATCCTTTTAGATCTGTGATGGATCTATGTGTCTTTTAAGGTTCTCACCTGTTTTCCTCAAAAGATTTCTCTAATTTCAAACGATTTCCTCATTTTCCAGACTAGGGTTTCAAAACCCTTTTGCAAAAACGATTTCATTCTGATTTTTAGCAATTACTTTGTGATTTTTAGCATGTTTAAACATCACATGAGTCTTTCCTTTTGCTCGATTCATTTTTGTTAAGAAACCCTAATACTTCTGGGTTCGATTTGAAGTTTGAGTCTGTTTGCGATATGTTTGCATGTATCTCATGAACATTCTAGGTTTCGTGTATGTTCTATATGCTTTTGTGCTTCCTGATCTAATTTGTTCT
The DNA here is from genome assembly GCF_001879085.1 of Nicotiana attenuata. Lineage (NCBI taxonomy): Eukaryota > Viridiplantae > Streptophyta > Magnoliopsida > Solanales > Solanaceae > Nicotiana > Nicotiana attenuata. The sequence goes on from NW_017690476.1 coordinate 2,312, forward strand.
TAGGGTTTCTCTGATTTTGTTCAACACATGTTATTTATCGTTTAATAGGTCCGACTATTTGTTTTATTGATTGTTCACATAATAATTTATATTGATTTTTGTGTAATCTCCTTAGACCTACGATATCTTCCCTGAATCTGTGATTTTGCGTATTTTCCTTGTAATTCTGTACTGATTTTTGAATTGTTTCCTTATTTTTGTGATACTTTCCTTAGTAAGTGCTGATTCCCTGTGATTTTATATCTCATTCGTGATTCTTTGAACTAACTTTCAGAATTAAAATTGTACTCTACCTTATTTATGTGCACAAATATGCTGTTAGTTATTTAACGTGTACTTTCCTTACTTGAAAATATTTTGTACTTAGTCATTATTACATGCTACATGCTTTTACTACTCATATTAGGTAAAATCAGTCTTATAAGTAATTCTTTTCCTTATTTGATACAACTTGTACCAGTTTGAACTATGACTCCCTAATTGAAGGTAGTCCGGCTTTAATTGATTCTAATTTGTATTATTTCTATAATTGTGCTAAGTCAGTACTTATTACCTTATTTTCCTGCCTGTTCTCAAACTATAAATACTCTACCCTCTCTTTAGCATAAGAGAAGGACCATTACAATGTTCTGAACTCTTTCTTACACACATACATACTCTCTTGCTTCTCTTGCTGTTTACTTGATACTCAGTCGGCTGCAAGCCAAAACTGAGTGATTACACTGCTCTACTGCTCTATTGTTCTGCTGCTCTACTGCTCTACACACTACTGCTCTACTTCCCTTCATTGTACTGCTCTTCACTCCTCACTATGCACTTATTCTCCCATTTTTACTGGTATGTTTTCAGTTTAACTTACAGCACTAAAACAATATGTCTCTATTTGTATTGCACTTCCTTTTGTTTCTCTTATGCTTCTACTTGTGGTTCTGCTGTCTCCCTTGCAATTAGCATGCCTATTTTGGCATGTGATTACCCCTTCCTTGTAATTCAGCATGTCTACTGCTTTCTTACATTTTCTACTACTATTCTGCCCTACCCCCTAACCCCCAATACATTATAAGCATG
>NW_017690476.1:4008-5717 GCF_001879085.1 Nicotiana attenuata
AATATCAAGAAGATATTAAGGAAAATGATAGAGAAGCATAGACAGTGGCACGAGAAGTTATCATTTGCTCTATTGGGATATCGCACCGCAGTTCGCACGTCAATCGAGGCAACCCCCTATATTCTGGTTTACGGTACAAAGGCTGTCATTCCCGTTGAGGTAGAAATTCCTTCCTTAAGGATCATACAAGAAGCTGAGCTCGACGAAGCAGAGTGGGTAAAAAGTCATTATGAGCAACTAGCCCTTATAGACATAAAGAGAATGAATGCAGTCGGCCATGGTCAACTCTATTAGAACAGAATGTCCAGAGCCTTCAACAAAAGAGTCAAGCCAAGACAGTTCACACTGAGGCAGCTAGTGTTGAAGAAATTTTTCCGCATCAAGATGAAGCCAAAGGGAAGTTCTCTCCTAACTGGCAGGGTCCATACATGGTTCACCGGGTATTGACAGGAGGAACCCTCATACTTGCAGAAATTGACGGGGAAGTGTGGCCAAAGCTGATCAATTAAGATGTAGTCAAGCGTTACTATGTGTAATCTTTATGCTTTCCTTATATGATGTAAATTGAACTACGCCTGACTTGATTCCCGTTTAAGAGGGGATACGTAGTCTGCCCTATGTGTTCGGTCGCAATTCAATAAAAATTTCATTTCCCCCACCCCCCGCAATTGGAAACTGGGGTAGAATTTTGAGGAGGATTTCCGAAGTAATTTCAGCCGATCGTCACACGAGCAGCAGTCAGAAACGTCAGCCCATCAAACTGGGGCAGAATTTTGAGGAGGACCCTCAAAATTCCATTAGCAGGAGAGGTTGCAATGTCCTAAACTACGTCACAGTCGTCGGTTCATCTAAAAGCTATTTTTAATTATACATTTATGTCATACTTTTACAAAATCATGCATGATTATCATTGAAACTACTTTGTTTAGCAACGCTACCCCAATGATACAGACGATATCACCAGATCAAAGCCGAACAAGTAGAGCAAGCCAGCGAGGATACGAACTAACCTCCCCTCTTACAAAACTCACGATTTTTCTTTGGATGCAGGGTCTAGGATTGCGAAATCATTAAAAATACAACATTGTTCAAGAATACGATCTTTAGAACCGTTGCACTTGCCAACATTCGCTATCAGCACTCACCAGTGATGTTCCGTATGTCACAGTGCTCCCAGTAATTACAACGCCGCAATCTGCTATTAGCTAAGAAAACTCTACTGTCATTTGTTATCTTATTCTTGCATAAGGCTACTATTCTGCCTTTCAATTTGCATAAGGCTACCATTCTGCCTTCCGAGACTAAACGATGTCTCCCTCTGCATCTGCATTGCATAAGGCTACTATTCTGCCTTCCAATTTGCATAAGGCTACTATTCTGCATTCCGAGACTAAACGTTGTCTCCATCTGCTTCTGCATTGCATAAGGCTACCATTCTGCCTTCCGAGACTAAACGTTGTCTCCATCTGCATTTGCATTGCATAAGGCTACTATTCTGCCTGATTTGCATAAGGCTACCATTCTGCCTACCGAGACTAAATGCTGTTTCCATCTGCATCTGCATTGCATAATGCTACTATTCTGCCTTCCAATCTGCATAAGGCTACCATTCTGCCTTCCGAGGTTAAGCTCTACCTCCATCTGCATTCGCATCTTTGCATAAGGCTACCATTCTGCCTTCCGAGGTTAAGCTCTACCTCCATCTGCAT
>NW_017690477.1:0-5717 GCF_001879085.1 Nicotiana attenuata
AATGGATCTAGGTTCAACGTTTTCATGTGTGACTCCATACTTTGCAATTAACCTCGGGCAGAACCGAACAACTTAGTGAGCCATTCCTAGTATCTACTCCAGTTAGCGAGTCAGTGAGTGTCACAAGAGTCTATAGAGGTTGTATAGTTTCAGTCCAAGGTCGCAACACCAAGGCCGATCTCATAGAATTAGAAATGGTGGATTTCGATGTGATCATGGGTATGGATTGGTTGTCTTCCTGCTATGCCATGTTAGATTGTCATGCCAAGATAGTCAGGTTCCAATTTCCAAATGAAGAAGTCTTAGAGTGGAAGGGTAGTTCAGCATCGCTTGTAGGTAAGTTTATTTCTTACCTTAAGGCACAACGAATGATCGATAAGGGGTGTCTCGCCTATTTGGCTCACATCATTAATCCAGAATCAGAACCACCAGCTCTTCAGTCAGTGCCAGTTGTTAGAGAAGTTCCAGAAGTTTTCCCAAATGACCTTCCCGGACTTCCTCCTGAAAGAATCATAGACTTTGGCATTGATCTAATGCCAGGCACTCAGCCCATATCTATACCTCCTTATAGGATGGCTCCAGCAGAACTTAATGAGTTGAGAGAACAGTTGAAAGACCTTCTTGACAAGGGATTATCAGGCCAAGTGTTTCACCGCGGGGTGCCCCGGTCCTGTTTGTCAAGAAGAAAGATGGGTCTCTCAGAATGTGTGTCGACTATCGGCAGTTGAATAAAGTTACCATTAAGAACAAGTACCCACTGCCAAGAATTGATGATTTATTTGATCAACTTCAGGGTGCAAAGTACTTTTCAAAAATAGACTTGAGGTCGGGGTACGTCAGTTGAGAATCAGAGAAGAAGATATATCTAAAACAACCTTTAGAACTCGCTACGGGCACTATGAATTTCTAGTAATGTCCTTCGAGTTGACAAATGCTCCAGCTGCATTCATGGACCTCATGAACAGAGTTTTCAATCCTTGATACTTTTATTATTGTGTTTATAGACGATATTTTGGTATACTCTAAGAGCAAGGAAGATTATGCAGAACACCTTAGAATAGCCTTGCAGACCTTGAAGGAGAATGAGCTTTATGCCAAATTTTCAAAATGTGAGTTATGGTTGCAGTCAGTGGCATTCTTAGGCCACGTGGTATCTAGTGAAGGCATAAAAGTAGACCCTTAGAAGACAGAAGCAGTCAAGAACTGGCCTAGGCCGACAACGCTAACCGAAATCAGGAGTTTCTTGGGGTTAGATGGCTACTATATAAAGTTTGTAGTGGGGTTTTCCTCACTTGCAGCTCCATTAACTAAGTTGACTCAGAAAGCAGTTAAGTTCCAGTGGTCAGACGCTTGTGAGCAGAGTTTTCAACAGTTAAAGAAGAGGTTGATCACTGCACCTGTGTTAACCTTGCTGACAGGTTCGGGTGGGTTCACAGTATATTGTGATTCCTCCAGAGTTGCTCTCGATTGTGTTCTTTTGCAAAATGGAAAAGTTATTGCTTATGCTTCCAGGCAGTTAAAGAATCATGAAAAGAACTACCCCACACACTACTTGGAGCTTGCAGCAGTGGTGTTTGCATTAAAGATATGGCGACACTACCTTTATGGCGAGCATTCTAAAGTGTTTACAGATCACAAAAGCCTCCGGTACATTTTCAAGCAAAAAGAACTAAATTTGAGGTAGAGAAGGTCGCTCGAGCTATTGAAAGATTATGATATCAATATCCTCTATCACCCGGGCAAAGCTAATGTGGTAGCAGATGCACTTAGTAGGAAGTTGGCCCATCTTGCAGTACAAAGGAAAACTTTGGGTAGAGAAATTCAAAAACTAGCAAATGATGGAATTAGATTGGATGAGACCGGAGAAGGAGGTATAACTGCTTATGCCTTAGCGCAATCCCCTCTAGTTGCGCATGTTAAGGCTAAGCAAGACGAAGATCCGTACTTAGTGAAGTTAAAAGAAGGAGTTAGAAACAAAGAAATCACTTCTTTCACCCTAGGAATTGATGGAGTTTTGAAGTTGAATGATCGGTTATGTGTGCCTGATGTAGATGGGCTTAGGAAGACCATAATGGAAGAAGCTCACGGTTCGAGGTACTCTATCCACCCAGGTGCTACCAAAATGTATCTAGATTTGAAAGAGTTGTATTGGTGGAAAGGCATGAAGAAGCAAGTAGCAGATCATGTAGCTAATTGTTTGAATTGCCAGCAAGTCAAAGCCGAGCATCAAAGGCCTGGTGGCCTAGCTCAAGATATAGAGATACCACAGTGGAAATGGGAGATGATTAATATGGATTTCGTAGGAGGTCTACCTCGCACATACCATAAGCATGATTCAATTTGGGTTATTGTAGACCGACTGACAAAGTCCGCGCATTTCCTACCAAAAAAGATGACAGATTTCGCAGAGCAGTATGCGCAGTTGTACATCAAAGAAATAGTACGATTGCATGGTACTCTAGTTTCAGTCATATCTGACAGAGGCCCTCAGTTCACGGTGCATTTTTGGCAGGTATTTCAGAAAATATTAGGTACCAACGTCAATTTGAGCACCGCTTTCCATTCACAAACCGAAGGCCAGGCAGAAAGGACCATTCAGACACTCGAAGATATGTTGCGTGCATATGTTATAGATTTTGGAGGTAATTGGGATGATCACTTGCCACTTATAGAATTTGCTTACAATAACAGCTATCAGGCTAGCATCGGTATGGCTCCTTATGAAGCGTTGTATGTGCGAAGATGTAGGTCTCCACTAGGTTGGTTTGAACCAACAGAGGTGCCGTTGATTGGTCCAGAGTTTGTTTGTGAGGCCTTAGAAAAAGTCCAGCTAATCAGAGAAAGATTGAAAGCGGCTCAGAGTCGTCAAAAGTCCTATTCTGACAACAGGCATCGTGACTTAGAGTTCATGGTTGGTGACAAGGTGTTTTTGAAAGTTTCACCAATGAAAGGAGTTATGAGGTTTGGTAAGAAGGGGAAACATAGTCCTAGATTTATTGGACCTTATGAGATTATAGAAAAGAAGGGAAACGTGGCTTATGAGCTAGCGTTGCCCGTTGAGTTGTCCTCTGTGCATCCTGTCTTTCATGTGTCTATGTTTAGAAAATACATTCATGATGAGTCGCATATAATACCTGCCTATATCATAGAAATTAAAGAAGGCTTGACTTATGAAGAACTACCTATAGAAATTCTCGATAGGAAAGTAAGAAAGTTGAGAACAAAAGATATAGCATTGGTAAAAGTTTTGTGGAGTAATCATGATTCAAAAGAGGCTACGTGAGAGGTCGAGGAAGATATGAGAGAGAAATATCCATATTTTTATTTGAGGAAAAAGGTATGTGAACCTAGGTTTGGTTTGACATTTATATTTTATTTGTTAAATACAAATTAGCATGTGTCTATGTCCTTGCTAGACTATACTTAGTTGTTGAAGTAATTTAGTTTTTGTCAGAGTACATTTAGTTATTTAACAATTTAGTGCCATGCCAGAGTACAATTAACTCATTAAAGTGATTTACTTTTGCTAAAGTGTTTTGCTTTAGATTCTTGTGGTACCTCCTTGCCGGAGTGTGAGTAATTAGTTTATGAGCTGTGTATGACGCCTATGAATGGCCCCTTATGGTATATTTGGTTGTTGTTGGTGTAGTTGTGGTAATTGTGACAGGGATTTTTTTGGATAGTCCAATTTACAAGGGAAACTCTGCCGAAAATTTTGAAATTTTAGGGAGTTGGCCAAAATTTTGAGTCCCTTGGAAGAGCGAGTAGTGCTAAGGAAACTTAAGAGGTTCGAGTACCTAAGCAGTGATTGTTAGCTTAAGAATAAGGCCTTAGAAACATTCGAGGACGAATGTTTTTAACGAGGAAAGATTGTAACACTCCTCAAAATTAATAAAAATTTCAAGACTCGCTAAATATAGAATTTAAATTTATTTTTCTTAAATTATATTCGTATTACAGATTTAAATCCTTGTGATTGACTTTTGAGCTACTTCTCTATTTATAAATATTTGAATATACAATTAGGAGAATATTAATAATTTTAATATTATTAATTAGTAAAAGTGGGTATCATTAATTATTAGTTAGTGAAAACAAAATAATAATTTTAATAATAATAAAACATAGAAAAGAAAAGGGGCTTAAACCCTTGGAAAAGGTAAGAAACCTGTTCATTCAAAAGAGAAAAGGTTTAAAGCCTTAAAAGTAATACAGAACTAATGTTCTGTTTAGTCACGGCAGCAAAACATAGAAAACGCTTAAAACCTTACGAACGGCGGCAGCCAGAAAATTCTCATGCACGGAAAATTCTAGGGTTCTTTACAACTCACTTATTCTTGAACTCAGGTATGTAAAACTACAGTGGTAATTGGTAAGAAGTGAATAGTTAATTCTCTTCTTCCTCTATAGCAACAATAATTTCCATGTTTAGGTGTGAAACCTTAAAATTAATTAAAATGCAATGGCTATTGTAGAATCAATTATTTGACGGGTATAAATTGGACTGGGGTCTACGTATTGGCTCAAGAAGTTTTGAGGTGAGTGGATTTAACCCTTTACTAAAGTGGTTCTACTAACAAAACTATGCGCACAAAGTGTTTGATAAAATGCTTGAGTCAATGGAACTAAGAGAGACGCCATGCATCAAAGGCAATGATGAAATATCATTGGTTTTTTAAAGAAAATCCTCAAGGCGACCTGCAGCCTCCTCTATTCTAATTAAGTATGCTGCTATTATTAGAGAAAAATAATAAACCATTGCAAGTGGAAACTGGCAACCATGAGTAAGATGAACTACAAACAAAAATCCAAAGTCAAAAAAATGAATATAAAAATAAAACAGAATCTTTTCATAGCAACCATGCATTATTCGTGAAATAATGAACATGTGGTTAATTGGAACGAGTGAATACATGTTGATTAAGTATAGTCTAGTTGAAGCTTATATATTTTACTCGAAAGTATAACCGTCTATTCTTCATATTTTTATGCTTTATTATATGATCTTACATGTTAAAGTTTCAAGAGTAAGATAGAGCCTTTAGACATACCTTGAGTAATTTTATTTCATGCTTATGCTATGCATACACTCAAGTATATTATTATGAATACTGATAGAGAACTTTCAAACAAGATTTAGACATGAAAAGTCACAAGAAGAAGTTTTAGAAAGAAAATATTTTTGGGAGTATCCTTTATTCTGAGAAGGGGTCATCGTCCAGGCCGAGGGTCCTGACCAAGGCGTTGACTTCCTGAAACTACTTGTGACAAAGTAGGGAGCACACGTGCTGAGGGTCTCGTTGCTGAGAATTTACTTAGCCATGCTAAAGTATGATACATGAGCGCTGAGAACCATGAAGCGAGTGGCACCTCGTGGATTTGGCCTATTCGATCAAGTTGGGATCGAACCCGTGCGGATCACACGGTGACTGAGACAGAATTAAGTCAGGATAGTTGGAACTCCCAAAGTATAAAGTGAAGTATTTGTTTTATAAGAAAGAAAAAGAAAAGAATTTTTTTTAGAATATTCATAAACTGCTATTATGCGATTATTTTAGAATTGTTCTTATAAGCTTTATGTTTTACATGCATTTAGAATCTTTGCTCGTAATGTATATGTTATTAAAGTTTCGTCCCCTGTCGTTGAGACTCACTGAGTACAATGGATGGTACTGACGTTCTCTTTTGGGAACCTACGTTGGTCTGCGGTACAACGT
>NW_017690478.1:0-1986 GCF_001879085.1 Nicotiana attenuata
CAACTATTCTCGAAATAGAAGAGACAACAGAAAACTAAAGCGGGGAAAAAGGGGGACTTCAGGCTCTGCGAACGCCAGCAGATCTACCTTGGTCTCCCTGGACTGAAGGCAGCTACCTCAAGATACTCACAAGGTCCGGCACCAAAATCTGCACAAAAAGTGCAGAGTGCAGTATCAGTACAACCGACCCCATGTACTGGTAACTGTCGAGCCTAACCTCGGCGAAGTAGTGACGAGGCTAGGACACGACAAACATATAAACCTGTGCAGTTAAATCATATACGAGCAGAACAATAATAACAGGAAATAACAAATAAAGATGGGAAGAGGAACATGTTGCGGGGAATATCAAATTCTAACAGTAATTCAATAGAGAAGCATAATGAACACCATATCTGTATCAACAGGAATAACGAAACATTAACACGTGCACGGCATCACCCTTCGTGCTTTTACTCTCGTTCCCACCATAAGAAACAACAGAAACGACACGGCATCACCCTTTGTGCATTAACTCTCATAATCATAGCACGGCATCACCCTTCGTGCATTAACACTCACAACATCGGCATGGCATCACCCTTCGTGCATTAACTCTCATAATCATGGAACAGCATCACCCTTCGTGCATTAACACTCACAATATCGGCACGGATCACCCTTCGTGCATTAACTCTCATAATCATGGCACGGCATCACCCTTCGTGCATTAACACTCACAATATCGACACGGCATCACCCTTCATGCATTAACACTCTCTCACAAAATCATGCACGGCATCACCCTTCATGCTTTACACTCTTCGTCACCCAAACAATAGAAGCAATACATCCCGGCAAGGGAATCAACAATAGAAATAATAACATTCCGGCAAGGGAATCAGCTATAACCAATCTCGTTTCAACAATTAAATTCACGAAGTAATTTTCAACTTGAGTCAATACTCATCAATGATCAAATACTCATCAATATCACAAGACTTTCTCAACATGGAGAAACATCTTTTTAAGCATGAACAGTAAGTGATAAAAGACATAACGGTCATAATATAAGATTCACTTGCATGATCGACACCAACGTATAGATACTCATCACCACACCTATACGTCGTACTCAACACTAACACGTAGCAAATAAGACCACAACACCTATTCCCTCAAGCTAAGGTTAGACCAAACACTTACCTCAATTCTACGGACAAAATCAAGCCTCAATTACCGCTTTACCTCTCGGTTCCTCTTCCAATCCGCTTGTATCTAGTCATAATTTACTTAATAACATCAATAAATGCTAAATAAACCAATTCTAATGCATGAATATAGAAGCTTTAGAAAAGCAAACTGATAAGCTTGATTCGAAGATGACGGCTCTAGAGCAAAGTGCAAATGGGATCATAACTTCACTGGGAAATCAGATTGCTTTTATGCTCCCGTATACTAGAGGAGAGATATATTTTCAGAATTTGAAGCTTCCTTGTCTAGCTAGTTGTTGCATGTGTCACTTCCCTGTTCGTGACTTGCCTCATTGGAGGATTGTGTCTTGCTATCTGGGCAGAAAACAAGAAATTAAGTAGTTTGATTCCTCTTGTCAAGAAACTAGACCAAAGGAGAGAACACTTAAATTATCAAGTAGAAGAAATTTTGAAGGTGGAGAATAAAAGGATACGTGATAATGAGAATGGAAGTATTGATCACACGTTAACATTACATCCCCTAGTTAAGGCTAAATGGGTGGTAGCCCGATCTGTGCTGATAATAGATTCTGAAAAGTATTCAAGTAAATTTGAAAATTACAACTGAAATTTTTTTTTTGGTTGCAATTATATATGTGGTAGCTAATGCGCTTGGTTTATGCTGCATTGCATACTTCACATATTGCCGTAAGTGATTTTCGTCTACTTCATTACTTGAGTTTGACAATTCTAAAGTATCAACTATATGACTTTGTTGGAAAATTGATATATATATATATATATATATATATAT
>NW_017690478.1:4750-5717 GCF_001879085.1 Nicotiana attenuata
TATGTAGTAGTAAAAAGCTTGGTGAACCTGCCAATCTCCACAAGGCATCAGAAGACATAGTTGACTCCATCACCGGTCTGTGCTACAACACCTGGCGGGACTTCCCCAACTGGATGAGCTGCTGCAGTTTGAAACTGGGGGGCCATCTGCTCCGAGTGTGAGTAGCAGGAGTCTGGGCTCCTCCTCCAGCCTGAGAAACAGCTGGTGCTATAGGGAATATGCCTGCCTGAGTGACACTCTCCATAAGGCCCACTAGACGGACCAGAGCGTCCTGGAGTACCGGGATGGCGATGAACCCCTCTGGGACCTGAGCTGGCCCTGCTGGAACTGTCTGAGCCGGAACCTCATCCTCAAACTCTACCTGAGGCTCCGCCGCTGGTGCTGCTGCTCGAGCTTTGGGCTGAGCCCTACCTCTGCCTCGGCCTCTAGCACAGCCTCGACTTCTGCCCCTCGTAGGAGCTACAACTGGGGGCTCGGGCTGCTGGTCAGCTGATGAAGCGGTACGTGTTCTCACCATCTGTGAAAGAACATAGTCGAAGTTCAATTAGCATTGAGAGATCAAGTCGCACGACAGGAAAGAATAGATGTGAAATTTTCCTAAACTCTGTAGCCTCTAGGGGATAAGCACAGACGTCTCTGTACCAATCCCTCAGACTCTACCTAGCTTGTTCGTGAACTGTGAGACCTAGGCAACCTAGAGCTCTGATACCAACTTGTCACGACCCAGATTTCCCACCTTCGAGAATCGTGATGGCGCCTACTCGTGAAAGCTAGGCAAGCCGACAATTACAATTTTTACTACCATTATAATTAACCCAAACAGGGACAAATATTAATTAAAACCAAATAATTAAGAAGTGCGGAAATGAAGTAATAGTGCCACAACTCAAGTACATAGCTACCCCAATGATCTGGTGTCACAATCCACGAACGACTAAGATTCACTACAAATATAAGTCTGAAAGAA
>NW_017690479.1:0-345 GCF_001879085.1 Nicotiana attenuata
CTGATGCTAAAACTTGAAATGTATTCCCTTGTTATCCAGGTGGGCGCCTCATGCAAGAACTTGAAATGTATTCCCTTGTTATCCAGGTGGGCGCCTGATGCAAACTCGAGATGTAATCCCTTGTTATCCAGGTGGACGCCTGATGCTAAAACTTGGAACGTATTCCCTTGTTATCCAGGTGGGCGCCTGATGCAAACTCGAAATGTATTCCCTTGTTATCCAGGAGGGCGCCTGATGCAAGAACTTGAAATGTATTCCCTTGTAATCCAGGTGGGCGCCTGATGCTAAAACTTGAAATGTATTCCCTTGTTATCTAGGTGGGCGCCTGAGTCAAACTTGAAATGT
>NW_017690479.1:1785-5717 GCF_001879085.1 Nicotiana attenuata
AATGCACTTCGGTCATGATAGTCGTGGCTTGTTTAGCATCTATGCACCTCAGCAGTCCAAGATCTAGAGTTCTTTTGACAAAACTTCCCCCGCTCAAGAAAAACTCCACTAGCCAAATGTCGAATTGTTCTCTTTTGATCACCTGAGGCCTGTACCGGATACACCCCCATCTTGATGTATTCTCGGATATCATGAAACCACGGCTCACCATCAAATTCCTCCTCAACCACATTATAGTAAGCATGCTGATCACGGACCTGAATATGCAGAGGGTCAACATAAGCCTTATCCAGATGGTGTATCATTGATGCTAAGGTAGCCAAGGCATCGGCAACGTCGTTATGGATCCTAGGAATATGCCTGAACTCTACTGATCTGAACCGTTGACAAAGATCATGCAAACATTATCGATACGGTATGAGCTTTAAATCCCGAGTTTCCCATTCTCCCTGAATTTGGTGTACCAATAGATCCGAATCTCCGAAAACTAAGACTTCCTGGACTCCCATATCTACAGCTAACCTCAAATCCAGAATGCATGCCTCATACTCAGCCATGTTGTTGGTAAAATAAAAACGAAGCTGGGCCGTAACAGGGTAGTGATGCCCTATTTTGGAAATGAGCACAGCCCCTATTCCGATACCTTTCATGTTAGCGGCTCCATCAAAGAAAAGTTTCCAACCTGGCTTTCCATCCTGCTCCACCTCGTCGATATGCATCACTTCTTCATCAGGAAAATAAGTCCTCAATGGCTCATACTCTTCATCCACTGGATTCTTGGCCAAATGATCGGCTAATGCTTGGGCTTTCATTGCGATTCGCGTCACATAGATGATGTCAAACTCTGTGAGCAAAATCTGCCACTTTGCAAGTCTTCTTATGGGCATAGGCTTCTGAAAGATATACTTTAGAGGATCCAGGCAGGAAATGAGGTAAGTAGTGTAGGATGACAGATAATGTATAACTTTTGTGCCACCCAAGTTAGGGTGCAACATGTCCTTTCAAGGGGAGTATACTTAATCTCATAGGATGTAAACTTCTTGCTGAGATAATAGATGGCTTGCTCCTTCCTGCCAGCGATGTCATGTTGACCCAACACACAATCGAATGAATTATCCAGGACTGTCAGATAGAGAATCAAAGGTCGCCCGGGTTCCGGCGGGACCAATACAGGTGGGTTTGACAAGTACCCCTTGATTTTATCAAATGCCTCCTGGCACTCATCAGTCCATTTGACCGCAACATCCTTCTTCAGCAACTTAAAGATGGGCTCACAAGTTGTCGTGAGTTGAGCAATAAACCTGCTGATGTAGTTTAGACGCCCGAGTAAATCATCACCTCAGTCTTATTCCTTGGGGGTGGCAATTCTTGGATAGCTGTGATCTTTGATGGATCAAACTCAATGCCTCACTGACTGACTATGAACCCCAACAGTTTCCCAGACGGAACACCAAATGCACACTTTGCAGGGTTGAGCTTAAGATTGTATGTGCGGAGCCTCTGGAAAAACTTTCTCAAGTCTCCGACGTGGTCGGACTGCTTCCTGGACTTTATGATCACATCATCTACGTAGATCTCAATCTCCTTGTGTATCATGTCATGGAATATGGTAGTCATTGCCCTCATGTAAGTTTCCCCAGCATTTTTCAAACCAAATGGCATGACCCGGTAGCAATATGTTCCCCACGACGTGATGAATGCTGTCTTTTCCACATCTTCCTCATCCATCAAGATCTAGTGGTACACCGCATAGCAATCCACAAAAGACCCGATCTCATGCTAGGCACAATTGTCAATCAAAATGTGGATATTTGTCAATGGAAAATTATCCTTTGGACTTGCTTTGTTGAGATCGCAGTAATCAACGCACACCCTGGTCTTGCCGTCCTTCTTTGTCACTGGCATAACATTAGCTAACCAAGTGGGGTAACGCGTGATTCGAATGACCTTTGCATCCAACTGTTTTGTGATTTCTTCCTTGATCTTCACATTCATGTCAGTTTTAAACTTCCTTAACTTCTGCTTGACGGGAGGGAATGCCGGGTCAGTGGGAAATTTGTGAACCACTAAGTCAGTACTTAGACCCGGCATGTCGTCATATGACCATGCAAAAATGTCTTTATATTCAAACAGTGCTTTGATTATTTCCTCCTTGATTTGTGGCTCCAAATGTACACTTATCTTGGTTTCCCTGATATTATCTGCATCCCCTAAATTGATTGCTTCAGTTTCATTCAAATTAGGCTTGGGTTTCTTTTCAAAGTGAATAATTTCCTCAAATGCCTCCTCTTCATCATATTCTGTTTCATCATCACATTCTATTTCTTGGATTATTATTTCAGAATTAGATTGGCTTTTAAGACATGGCCGAAGATTCCTCATGCATGTCATGTCATTGAAACCAGCATAAAAAGAACTGTACAAAGAAAGACAAAAATGACACTATCAAGAGTAATGGAAAAGGGAAATTGCATTTCATTGAAAATAAAGGATAGAAGAGTTTGTACATCAAAAAAGACGGAAAATAAAAATAAAAATCTGGATTACAACCCTGGAATAATCCAGATAACATAAAGGAAAACAAAACAAACTACCAAAACTCCTTCCGAGTAGGGAGAAGAGTAGCATCCCAATTGTTAAGCTTTACTCTTGGACCAATAAACTGCACGTCTGCTTTGCTGGAACCTTCCCCAATTTCCACCATGTTCACATCATCAAATAACCTCTGGAACCTTTCGATTAACTCTTTATCAATGTCAACCATAGGATTTGGGACTACTGACACTAGGCTCTTCACGGCCCATGGTTTGACAAAGGGCCTGGAGAGGTGCGGGATAGGCTTCGGGAGTGACCATGCCTTCTTTTTCGACCTTTTAGCCCTTTTCACATCTTCCCCTGTGGGCCTGAATCCTAGGCCAAACGTACCCAAATTTTCAAGTAGAGACACTGACTTCACGATACCTTGTAAAGATGCGCCCAGACCTTTGCCTGGTGCAAAACCGTTCTTCAGTATTTCAGATGCCACCATGACAGATACGGAGGCTAACTTTGGACCTGGAACACATTCCCCCTCGGGGACCTTCTTAACTTGCACGGTTTTGGAAACTTGGTAAACCCAAGGCCCCTTATCATCTTCGGCTTCAATAAACGGGACGGAAGTATCATTGTAAGCACACAAATTCTCCTCTCCATGCACGACGATCTCCTGTCTGTCCCACTCGAACTTGACCATCTGGTGCAAAGAAGACGGGATTGCTTTGGCAACATGTATCCAAGGCCTACCCAACAACAAATTGTAAGAGACGACCACATCCAGTACTTGGAACTCCATGGTAAACTCAACTGGTCCTATCGTTAGCTCGAGCACGACATCGCCAACAGAATCCTTTCCCCCACCGTCAAAACTTCGGACACTTATAATGTTCTTGTAGATCCTTTCAGTATCAATTTTTAACTTGTTCAGAGTGGAGAGAGGGCAAATGTTCGCACTGGAACCATTATCCACCAACACCCTTGCAACCACAGAATCTTCACATTTCACTATAAGATAGAGAGCTTTGTTGTGTTCGGTACCTTTCAAAGGCAACTCGTCATCCGAGAAGGTAATCCTGTTCGCCTCAAATATCTTGTTGGCAATTTTCTCCAAATGGTTCACTGTGATTTTGTCGGGGACATGAGCTTCGTTCAGAATCTTCATCAGAGCCCGACGGTGCTCATCTGAATTGATCAACAATGATAGCAGGGAAATCTGAGCCGGAGTCTTTCTCAACTGTTCCACGATGGAGTAATCTTGCACCTTCATTTTTCTCAAACACTCTTCCGCCTCTTCTTCAGTGACCGGTTTCTTCACTAGAACTGGATTGTCTCTGAGTGTTTTAGCTTTCCTTAACTCTCTGGGAAAGCATCTCCCGACGTGTAGTCCTGGCTTGTAC
>NW_017690480.1:0-5717 GCF_001879085.1 Nicotiana attenuata
ACAAGTCAACTGCAATTTTATTATAGCAGATTTGTGCTACAGTTTGTTTACCTTTTATTTGTTATTTTGTCCAGAATTCTACTACTTAGAATAGAAATATCTGTGGCTTTTTTTGGTTGAAAGTTGTTAGTAAAGTTTGCTTGGCGGCACAGGAGAATTTTAGGAGTACCCTAGTGGGATGATCGAGTATTAGAGATGTGTTAGGTATTCGGGCGGTAGAGTTGAGATCGGATATGATGATTTGTGTGCTTTATGAATTTGGAGACTGGGAGTTCTCATAAATAGGTTATTTCGTGGTTATGGACTGTGAAGATGTGGGCAAGCTAGTCAAATGATAGTATGTTCTATGATTCAGTCATTATGAACTTTCGGAGAGTTGTTTATCTATTGTGGGTGACCAGAGATGATTTGGGGTCCATTGGTAGGCTAATATGGATGTGCGTTCTGCATCGAGTTGGATTTGTTGACTCCGAACTGCTATTATTGGGAGATGTGCCATTTGATTGTTGTTGAGCTTATTCGTGTTGTGGAGTGATCTATGAGTTACTCTCCTGTGTTACGGGGGGATTGTGATTTGTTGGGTATATGCACATATGGTGCAGTTCCATTGGGCTTTATAGCGGGATTTGAATGAGACGGGTATTTGGGTGTTGCATGATTTGTTACGCATTGGATATGTTCTTTCGGACGGGTATGGCATTGCATCATTAGCTTCTCCAGGGTTATGATGATTCACTTTTGGGTGCTAGGCATCNTTCTTTTTGGCTTGCATTGACCCTCTTATTGTACCCCAAAATTCTTCATATACTATGTTAAGAGATCTCTCAAACTGTACTGCCTTAAAATAAAGGGATTGCTATTGCAGGGGCGGAGCTACAGTTCTGCTTAATTACGGTCATTGGAGCTTAGTAGCGTTGGTTGAGATCCTGTATTCGATTCAATATGTATAAATAATTTATGTAGAATTCAGTAAGCTGCCTTTTAGAATTCAGAACTGAATCGCCTCTAGCCTATAGAGACATGCATTGTCATTAAATCATACATTGAAAATGGAGGGCGTGATACAAAATATAGAAATAATACGTACATATTACCACTCCTTTTTTCTTGAGTTTGTACTCCTATTTTGAGTTTTTGACACACTTTGATCAAGAATAACATAAAGAGGAGTATATTAGAGTTTCATAAAGATAGACCATAAACTAGAGAACTTACCATTATATTGATAACAACTTCTAATAACTAGCTACCAAAAAAAAGAAGAAGAAGACAACCACTTTTAATTGGATTTTAGCAACTATATAGTGTTTGTTGAATTATGCGAAGGTCGAAACCAGCCCGAGTCTTTTTCTTGGATCAAAAACATAAAAATTCTTTTAAATAATGGATATCGATAAGGCGGCAAGACTTGAATCTATGAATTTTGTCTGCTTTACTACCATATGAATTGTGTGACCAGGCCACCACATATAAAAATTAAAATTGTTAAGATTATACTTTAATTACAAATTCTTGACATTCAAACTACATAAAATTAAAGGCTGAGGAAAATGGGTCACGATCAGTCTTCCTTAGCTCACCACCACCAAACAAGATAATGTTCGTTAAAAATAAGCACTACTTTTTTAGGGTTAGAAAAGCATGGGTCACCATACATATCGGAAATAAAGATAAAAATCAAAATCAAAGACCAAAAAACAAAATGGATAGTCTTTTTGGTGGATACTTCTTTCAACAACCAGCAACCTGCATTAACAAGTTCTTTCTGTCGTGTAAAGAGCCTTTTTTGGGATAATTTCACCTTAGCTTTTGGGTTTGTTGTCCTGTCCTCATCCAAGCTACTATATTTTGTAATTAAAGATTCAATTGTGTCACCACCCTCTTAAAAGTTTCGGCTAAATTTTGAAACTTCTCGCTATGACCTAAATTTTACCCCATCTTGACCTAGTATATTTCAACCCATGTAATATTTGGGCAGGTCTCTGAATACAATATTATAGTCAGTGGTGGGGTTAGTGTATTAAGTACGGTTCACATGAACTCGATAGCTTTTGCTTAGACCTTACATTTGTATTCGAAAATTTATGAACTATACTAGGTTGGTGCAGCCTATGCCAGCACGGCCCAACATTATTTAACTCTGCGTGCCATCTAATTATAAAATATAATAAAAATTAATGATGTAAGTATGGAATCTAGTATACAATATGGGGCCCTATGCGGCGCGAATTCGGATATAGTCGGGCTACAATGCGAGTACCGGACACCGGGTGAGAAACCCAAAAAAAAGAAACAAAAGACATCGCTTAGGAGCCCGATTATATCCGAATTCGCGCCGCGTAGGGCCCCATTCGGCGGGAAGCGCTCCCTGCCAAGGATTTTTTCATACCAAGGGCTCGAACCCGAGACATCTGGTGAAGGGAAGAGCAGTCCCATCCACTGCACCACATCCTTTGGTGGTAGTATTTCTTTTGTAGAATTTCCCAAAGATGGCTTTATATTGCTTAGTTTAGTAACAGCAAATTATATGTTTCCTTCATCTTCAGTGGTTTTAGTAACAGCTCATAATATTCAATAGATGGGGTACTCCATGTATGTCACCTATATACCTAAAACAGATTAAATTTAGGTATGATTAGTGTATAGTCAAAGAAGGGCTAGGATGAGAATTTGACTATCGTTTTCGATAATCACCTGCTTTATTATTATCTTAATAAAAGTATGATCAAATCAACCTAATAAAAACAGTATATATAGAACCGAAAGCTAACCAATAGAGAGAATATAGTTGCTTCACATGCATATAAATGAACTATTAAACCATTAAGGAGGTGAACGAATAATATATACGTGCAAGTTTCAGTTATAGAATTCAACAATATTAGGACAAACTTCTTGATTTTATTTAAACTATTGCACAACAAAGTGGGTGATGCTGATGTTGAGTTCCCACATCTGCTATTTAAATGTAATTTTATATGATTATGGTCAATTCTCACCTTACAGGCTAGCTTTTGATGTATGTTGAGTTTGGCATAAATTCCGTTTCTTTAGCTACTGATGCCAACTGCCATATTTTTATAAAAAGATAATTAACATTTAATATGATATGTTTTAATCAAGCTGGAACATATATACCCATGATGATATATCTATCTCTCGCAATAATAAACTCTATAGCTAGTCTAAGATTAATAGTGAAAACTACTAACTGTATGGGCATATGGCTGGCCACAAAGTAAAATTGTTATATTTGCATGCTTTAATCATGTATTTCACAACTCCATATTATTTAGCAAAGAAAACGTAAGGGAAGAAAAAAGTGATAGAAGCATTAACGGCTATATTTCTGGTAAAATACCAATTTTAATAAGAGGAACTAGGCTTAACTCTATTTTTGAGGCAATTAATTTACATTCCTAAATTGTTAAAATACTTTTGGTACTAGGTAACTCTTCTGCGATGTATCTTTGTGCAACTTGTGAATTCATCGTTGGAGAATATAGGTGGATGTGTATCAAATTTGACTGAAAGATAAAAATAAAGTCAACTCCTCGGTAATGTGAGTTCCAACGACAGGAGACATCTTTTACTTTGTTAGACAATGGGAGAAACTACTGAAGTGATGTTCATCTTCATCACTAATCATATACTTTTCTAGGCAGACTTTTGTTAATATTGCGGTTCTTGAATTTATTTGTAAGAACAGAGAAACCTTTGAAAGTGAATATGTGAACTCAAATCTCCACCACTGGATCGATTTGGTATTTGGTTACAAGCGGCGGGGATAACCAGCAGTTGATGTAAGATTTAACTTCAAATAATTGTTAAACCAGTTGCAGGTTTTGAATTTCACTGAATTTTGGGGATATTGTTGTACAGGCAACAATCATTTTTTGTTATTTGACATATCAAGGGGCTGTGGATGTGGATACCATGGATGATGAATTGCAAAGGTTGGCAATGTTGACGAGAAATGGGTGACCACCCAGTTGCAATTCAGTGGGAACTTCACCTTCTCTGGCTCACAGATAAAGTTTTATAGCAATAACAAGGTAGAGCATTATGATTAGTTAGTCATTGTTTAAGTCATTTTTAACTTTCTTGCCGGATCCATTTTTGGTTCTGATGTCCGTCCTTCCTCGGAAAAATGGGAGTCCTTTGGCTGAAATTATTGAGCTTACAGCACAATGCTTTGGAACATTACCAATAAATTGCACATCAGTTACCCTTATTCCCAAAGTGAAGAACCCAACATCAATAAAAGAATACGGGCCAATTTTCTGCTGCTCTACCCTATACAAGCTAATATCAAAAATGCTGACAAAGAGACTAAGGATGGTCATGAACACATTGGTGGATGAGAGTCAGGCAGCTTTTGTACCTGGGAGAGGCCTCATGGATAATATACTACTAAGCCATGAACTGATAAAAGAATATGGGAGGAAAGGGATCTCACCTAGATGCATGATCAAGGTAGACATGCAAAAAGCATATGATTCACTTGAATGGGTGTTTTTGGAACAGGTGCTTGATGGATTATGCTTCCCTGCTAAGTTTGCTGGATGGATTATGGAATGCATCAAAACAGTGTCATATTCTATCAATGTTAATGGCAGTCCTACTATTCCATTTGATGCTAGAAGAGGGGTGAGACAGGGAGACCCTATGTCTCCACTATTGTTTGTCTTGGCAATGGACTATCTGACAAGAAGTTTGAAGAGCCTAAAAGAACAACCTAACTACAATTATCACCCAAGATGTGAAAAATTGGGTATTATCCAGCTCAGTTTTGCTGATGATCTGCTTCTTTTCTGCAGAGGAGACAAAGTATCTGTGCAATTATTGTATGAATGTTTCAGCAGCTTCTCAAAAGCTTCAGGTCTAGTGGCAAACCAAAATAAGAGTAGCATCTATTTTGGAGGAGTCTCAACAGAAGTACAACAAGAGATTACACATATCACAGGATTCAGCATAGGTGAACTGCCCTTTAGGTACTTAGGTGTTCCACTAAGTACTAAAAGGCTATCAGTAAGCCAATGCCAACCACTGTTGGATAAAATGCTAGGGAGAATAAGACAGTGGACAGTGAAATTTCTGAGCTATGCAGGAAGGTTACAACTGATCAAGAGTGTTCTAACTGCTATACAGTCATTCTGGTCCCAAATTTTTCCTTTGCCAAGGAAAATCATACAACAGGTGGAAGCCATATGTAGAAAATTCTTGTGGACAGGTGATACTAGCTCAAGCAGGAAGGCTCTAGTAGCATGGAACAAATTGTGCAGGCCAAAAACCAAGGGAGGTTTGAATATCACAGACCTTAATACATGGAATAGGGCAGCTATATTGAAACATTTGTGGAACTTGGGAAAGAAGAAGGATAAACTGTGGATCAAATGGGTACATGCATACTACTTAAAGGGAAGGGAGCCATGGAAAGTTGATGTGCATATTTGACATAGGATGGCATGGTATATGCAGTATGTTGTGTAGGATTGAGAATTGCATGTGTAAGGTCACAGTTCGGTTTTGGAAGGAAGGTTCTAAATTCTTAGGCAGCATGGAGAGTTTCAGATGACTAGGTAAATGAGATCACTGATTGGTGTGGCTTGATGAGGGTATACATTTCAGAAAGGGCGATGTGTTTGAGTTATGGGTGCTTCGCCGGTATTGCGGTACTATCTTGTCTGATCGACTACTGATATTCAAAGTTTGCT
>NW_017690481.1:0-592 GCF_001879085.1 Nicotiana attenuata
ACAAGCCTTATCTTCAACATACTATGCTTCTGGTTCATTATTTCAAAATCTGACAGCGTTTTAGGATCTGGGCATGAAGTCCGCAAACATGTCAATGTTATTAAAATCTAGCATTAACACAACTAAAATAAAAAAAAAAAAAAAAGAAAGGGACAAGATTAGAACAGAGACATTCATGGATGATGAAATATTGATTTCATTTATTTGAATATTTAAAAAAAATAGAAGGATTTACATCAGAATGTAAGACGGTAAATTAAAAATATTTGGATGACACACTGAAAAACTGGAAAGGCAGAAAAGATAGCAAGACCGGCTACCGAGACTCCCGTCTGATAGGGCTTTCAGGGTTGGCGCCCGTTTTTTGTTTCTCTTCTGCCGCGGCAATGGCTACTATGACTTTCAATACTGGATCAAATTCCCCATCATCAAATCATACCGAGCAGGCCATGTCCTATTGCTCAAATATGGTAAAGTCAATCCCACATTTGCCTTCATTTTTTTATTTTTTACCGCCAACTTTCCTACTTGCCTTTTCTTGATCTTGGATCAACAACAATGGTGCTTGTTCCATTTGTTGAGAAGATGCTTT
>NW_017690481.1:4993-5717 GCF_001879085.1 Nicotiana attenuata
TTTTTTTTTTGTTTTGGTTGTTTTTTTCTTTTCTTTTCTTTTCTTTGTCATTTAATAATAACTTAAGGTTCCAAAGAGGGTAATCAAAGACAGGGAACCGACTCAAAGGGTTTGGAAAAAGGTTAATGGTGTTTGGGTAGTGAGAAAGAAAGCCTTCGTCATCCCAATTAGAGAATTTTAACACCGAGTAGTGAGTCAAACATAGTATCTTCTGCCTGCATCTGATTTGACTGTTGTCTCTGGGACATTTCCTTCGATGCCTCCCAAATACAACGCTCCATTTGGCAATACTCTTGTTACAATGTATGGACCTTTGCAATTTGGAGCAAAATTTTCCTTAGCTTCTTCATGGTGCGGGAGAATATGTCTCAGGACGAGTTGACCCGCTTCAAATTTCTTGGGACGTACTTTTTATCGTAAGCATAGGCCATTCTTTGTTATACAACTGCCCATGGTAGCCTCCAGCCAATCACTTTCCATCAATCAAAGATAATGTTTCAATCGGGTCTTGACTGAATCTTCATTAGCGATCTCGGCTTCAACAATGATCCGAAGAGAGGGAATCTCATTTACGGTTCAATTCTTTGTTTATTTTCTTACAAGCCTTATCTTCTAACACACTATGCTTCTTGGTTCATTATTTCAAAATCTGACAGCGTTTTAGGATCTGGGCATGAAGTCCGCAAACATGTCATGTTATTAAAATCTGCATTAACAACAACTA
>NW_017690482.1:0-758 GCF_001879085.1 Nicotiana attenuata
CCCGAGCCCTCGGGGCTCCTAACCAATCACACACACTAACTCAATAACATCCTACGAACTTACTCGAGCGATCAAATTGCCAAAATAACATCAAAATCGTTGAATCAAGCCTCAAACTCATCATTTTCATTTCAAAATTCATGAACTTCCAACTTTAGACATTTAGGTCCGAAACACGTCAAACGACATCCGATTTCGACCAAACTTTACAGAAAGCGCTTAAACGATATATAAGACTTGTACCGGGCGTCGGAACCAAAATACGAGCCCGATACCACAGTCTTTTAATCAATTTTCATTTCTATTTTCCTTAATAATTTCAGAAAAACAATTTCACAGAAAAATTTATTTCTCGGGCTCTAGACCTCGGAATTCGACTCCGGGCACATGCCCGAGTCCCATATTTTTCTACGGACCTTCCGGGACCGTCCAATCTCGGGTCCGGGTCCGTTTACCAAAAATGTTGATCGAAGTCAACCTTAAATATATTAATATCAAAATTCTTCAAATTTTTCACAGAATTCACATATTTCAACATAAAAGCTTTCCGGCTACGCGCCCGGACTGCGCACGCAAATCGAGGCAAGTAAAAATGAGGTTTTTCAAGGTCTCGGAAGCACAGAATGAATGAGGAAACAGGTGATGACCCTTTTGGTCGTCACATTTTCCTACATGAGAAAATTAATTAGTATATGTAGTTTTACGATATCATTTGATTTATTTATGTGTTTAGTATTCTTCATTTTTGCATATATATA
>NW_017690482.1:4753-5717 GCF_001879085.1 Nicotiana attenuata
TCTGTTGTTGCTCGTGCCTTCTAACTGATTACCACGCTTTGACTATTTGACCGGTCCACGTGTCATGACACGTCATCTTATATAAATTCAGTTTTTTCCCAATACAGATAGTCCCCCCACTTTCCATTTATTTATCAATTAAATATTTGGGAAGTGGATCTTCATTAAAAAGGGAATTTTTGCCATAATCAATGCTATGATAGTACTGACGCTTCAGTTGTCTTTTCTATTTAATGCACTGCATACGTGTCACCTTCTTATTAGCTCTGCAATTCTGCAGCTTCTCGTTTTTTTTCAAGGCTTCTTCAACTCCACTATTCACGAAGTGATAGTTGCCTTTATTATAGGCTTTCCATCATTACACTCCTTAATCTTTGACGGTTGCTTTTATATATAAACTTAACCCTTTTCCCTTGTCTTCTTCTCCACAAACTTTTACCAAGTATTTCACTATTTACTCCTATTCACTTCTTCCTCAATTCATATCTTTTTACCATGTCATCTTCGAATCCTAACCCTCGGAGAGTCCCAATTCTTGACAGTTTCCCCAATGCCCCTGTAAGACACAGAAGAGGTAGAGGAGGTAGGCTTCGCGGCCTAGGGTCCATTCGTGGTGGTACCTCTGATTCCATCACTCCTTCTTCTGGCACTATTTCTAGAGGTTCTTTCACCAAGAGATCCTCTTCTAAAGGCAAAGAATCTTCTGAGCCTATTCAAGAACCTTTGGTTGAAGAAATAGTGCCAACCGACTTATCTTTCGAGCATGATAAAGAATCCCTTCGTGACCATGTAATTGATGTTGACACCTATCCTTCTTTAATTACTAAACCCTTGATTTCCACTGTTCGAAAAGATTGTCATTGGAGAGATGACCTTCATATAGTTATTCCTAACCCAAACCAGAGAATTTCTTCTTATAGGATTGGTTTTTCCTTTGTTTATACTTACCCCTTTACTTTGGGAT
>NW_017690483.1:0-505 GCF_001879085.1 Nicotiana attenuata
ACGTTGCTTCGACTGTTGTCGAAGTAGTATCCGTCGTGGTTCGAACGAGGTCGAACTGATGGCCTTGGCCATTAGGATATTGCTTCGACTTTCGTCGAAGTAGTAGCCGTCGTGGTTCGAACGAGGTCGAACTAATGATGGCCTTGGCCATTAGGATGTTGCTTCGACTTTCATCGAAGTAGTATCCGTCGTGGTTCGAACGAGGTCGAACTAATAATGGCCTTGGCCATTAGGATGTTGCTTCAACTTTCGTCGAAGTAGTATCCGTCGTGGTTCGAACAAGGTCGAACTGATGATGGCCTTGGCCATTAGGATGTTGCTTCGACTTTCATCGAAATAGTATCCGTCGTGGTTCGAACGAGGTCGAACTGATGATGGCCTTGGCCATTAGGATGTTGCTTCGACTTTCGTCGAAGTAGTATCCGTCGTGGTTCGAACGAGGTCGAACTGATGGCCTTGGCCATTAGGATGTTGCTTCGACTGTCGTCGAAGTAGTATCCGTCGC
>NW_017690483.1:5333-5717 GCF_001879085.1 Nicotiana attenuata
ATGGCCTTGGCCATTAGGATGTTGCTTCGACTTTCATCGAAGTAGTATCCGTCGTGGTTCGAACGAGGTCGAACTAATAATGGCCTTGGCCATTAGGATGTTGCTTCGACTTTCGTCGAAGTAGTATCCGTCGTGGTTCGAACGAGGTCGAACTGATGATGGCCTTGGCCATTAGGATGTTGCTTCGACTTTCGTCGAAGTAGTATCCGTCGTGGTTCGAACGAGGAACTGATGATGGCCTTGGCCATTAGGATGTTGCTTCGACTTTCGTCGAAGTAGTATGCGTCGTGGTTCGAACGAGGTCGAACTGATAATGGCCTTGGCCATTAGGATGTTGCTTCAACTTTCGTCGAAGTAGTATCCGTCGTGGTTCGAACAAGGTCG
>NW_017690484.1:0-703 GCF_001879085.1 Nicotiana attenuata
ATTCTGGTCTATTTAGAAATTAGAAGGTATTTCGTTTTTTTTTTTAAAATTTTTCAATTAGTTTATGAAAGAGAAAGAAAATAGGAGAAGTTGAGATCATTTTACCAGATCATTAAATAAGATAGAAAAAGGCGCTGGATTTTTTCCCTAGAATTTTGAATAGGAAAGAGAAATATGATTTATGAATGATAGAGAAGGATAAATAAGATACTTAATGAGAATCTAAACGTACCCCTAATTAGGGGAAGAGTTAAGAAATTAACGGTTACAATCTGCCACATTTGTTATAAAATGTACTATTGTTATAATAAACCAAAAATTGTGATATTAATTTAAATACTATTTTATAAGAGATCAACAATGTAAAAAAGTCATCTCATTTGCACCAATATGCTTGGTGGGTGATTAAGGCCTCATTTGTTTGCACTTAATGGAGGTCTGAATCTTAATTATTCAGATCTCAGACATTAAGTGCATTTGTTTTTAAAGTCTGAATCTTAATTATTCAGATCTTAATCATTAAGTGTGTTTGTTTTTTTACTTCACAACCACTTAATGGGTCTGAATAGGTCTTTATGATTAAGATCTATAACAGAGACTTAATTTCATTAAGATGTTATCACATATTCATTATTAACTGCCGCTACCGCCTACCATTATCAACTACCACCATGTCACCACCACCACCCTACTCAACCACCCC
>NW_017690484.1:3747-5717 GCF_001879085.1 Nicotiana attenuata
ATTATGTTCATTAATCAACTATTATGACAAAAATGAGTGTGTCTTTATTTTAGGACTCTTATATTACATATATTGCTATAATTTTTATATATGCTTCCTTATTTAATAGTATAAGTATTACTTATCATTTAGTGATTATTCCATCCCTCAATTTGATTTATATATTTAATGTAAGTTGTAGAACGCTAGTGTTCTTTTTTATGTGTTTATTCGAATTAAAATGGTAAAATTTAAATCGATTAAAGTTTTAAATATTATGACTTGTTACATAGTTCAAACAAAAAAGAGTGTAATAATAGTTGATTGTCCTAAAAATTAGAAAAATAATTAAATGACTATTCTGTCTAGTGTAAAATAGATTATTTTTATAAGTGATAGGGCCTTCGTGCTTTTAATATAGTATAGATATAGATATAGATATAGATTTATACAAAAGCTTCAAGAAAGAAAATCTTTTTGTGATTAGAGTTTCGACGTCAGAAGCCTTAAAGAATTGTACAAAATAAACCTAGTCAACAAAGTAGCTTATTTGGTAATATTAAAATATTTCATGACCTTATCTTTATTCTATTGTTAGGTCTATTTTAATATGAACGGGATTGAGCATGCTGAGAAATATTAGTTTACTTGTTAAATACTTTTCTTTTTCCTTTTTATGAAGTTTGGTTACGTTGGCCCTTTTAAAAAGTTTGGTTACGTTATCCCCCTTTAGCTTTGAACGCAGCAAAAAACATAAATAGACAAAATTTAAGAACAAATTTCACAAACTTAGCAGTAATAAGTATTTTACACATAAGGCAACTAAATAATTACATTCCTAGTTGAAAACTTTCAATCATGTCCCTAAAACCATGCTTTCACAATGTTCATTTTCTTAAAAATAAAATCAAAGGATTTCGGTTACCGATCTTTAGTATCTCGATAACAGTAGTTGCCAATATAATACTCAACAATTGATTGTTATCTTTTATGTCTCTTCCACAAATGAAATTGTCGTTAATTATGATTTTATTGGTATTTTCTCTCTCTTTAAATTATGATAACGTTATATTTGGTGGTATAACCATATTTTATTGGTAAAATGTGAATGCTAGTATAATAGTGTATATGTGGATGAATAAGTGATATTTATAATATTTAGCTATGCTATATATCATATAATTTGTATAATACATTAGAAAATTAATTAATAAGTATAATATGAAGTATAAATTAAAATATTATTAGTATAATTTTTTTTTATTTGTGTGTATATATATATATATATATATTATAATTTTTTTAATAATATGATAAATATAGATGACGTATCTTCGGGATATTAAATTTTATAATATAAAATATACCATATATCTATTGTATAAATATTATACATTTAGACCACATTATAATTGTGTGAAATATTACTATATTATATATATAGTATAGAAATGATTCATGAACGCTTCACTTTCGATAAAGCCTTTAATTTCTTTAGGGGTTGAATTTTTATGGAAGGGAGAGAAAATAATGAAAAGGAAGAGGAAATCATGGCTTAAAGATTTTTAAATTTATTATGAAAAATTTTATACTAAAAATATAACATAAATCTTTAAATTTATTCTAGAAAGATACCATGAATCTGCAATTCTTATATTCAAATGTAACAGAATATATAATTCAATTTAAAAAATATGTGGTTATACATTGTATATGTGCATGTTTATCCATGTAATTTAAAAAATGTTATATGAAATAATTCTAGTACATTGTAAATTTAGTTAGATAAATGTTTAATTACATAACATGTATAATAATTGTATAATGTATATACTTATATGTTTATCTTCATATTTTATTTAGAAAATATTCTGGTCTATTTAGAAATTAGAAAGGATTTCTTTTTTTTTTTTTAAAATTTTTCAATTAGTTTATGAAAGAGAAAGAAAATAGGAGAAGTTGAGATCATTTTACCAGATCATTAAATAAGA
>NW_017690485.1:0-608 GCF_001879085.1 Nicotiana attenuata
CGAGTTTGGGTGATGTTTTAGGATGGGTTGGCACTTTTGGTTGAGGTCCCGGGGGCCTCGGGATGATTTCGGATGGTCAAGCGGACCAATTCTAGCATTTGGAAGTTGCAGATTTTCCAGCTGATGTGTTGCAGAGGTTTTGTTCATCGTGATCGCGGGCGGTGTGTCGCGATAGCGTAGAGGAAAATTGGGAGGCTGGAGCTTTGTTCATCGCGTTCGCACTCAGTGGTTCGCGATCGCACTCAGTGGTTCGATTGCATAGGTCTGAGAGCTAGTGCCTCGCGTTCGCGGGAGGCTGCACGCGTTCGCATAGAAGGATTTGAAGCCCCGTAATTTTTGTTCTTCGCGTTCACGGCACAAGGCTCGCGTTCGCGTAGTTGTATCAGTTAGAGCATCGCGATCGCGGATGAGGCACTGCGTTCGCGAAGGGTAAAATGGGTCAGTGGAATTTTTGTGCATCGCGAATGGAGAAGGACCGTCCGCGTCGTCGACTAGTAAGGAAAAGTTAAGTTCGACCTACCGGGTCGGGACGAAAGTAAAGTTTTTTAAAGGTTTTTAACGTACTTTACCTTTTTCCCGTTCGGACGGTACGTTAACGTTTAAAGTTT
>NW_017690485.1:5014-5716 GCF_001879085.1 Nicotiana attenuata
TAAGATTTGACTATATATGATGGTACAGCCGACCCGTGCCATTGACATAGGCATGCCACGACCGACCTCGTGCCATGGTGGCCTGCCACGGCCAACCTCGTGCCATTGACATAGGCATGCCACGGCCTACCTCGTGCCATAGTGATAACTCGTTACATGTGACCAGAGTAATCTTCTAGTACTTCTTTTACCAGTTACTAACTGCATTGAAGTTTAACTTGTTCTCGTTACAAGCATTTCTGAAAGATCCTCAATTGTAAAAGCCAGTACACAGGTAAAATCATTCTAGATATTTCGATGCTGCAAACAATGACGGATCTAGAATTTGTAGGTAGTGGGTGCTTCACGTAAATTCTAAATGTATTGGTATTTATCCCTTTTAACTTCAGTTTTCATACTCCTTTTTTATCAAGAAGGTAACATAAATCTTGATAGCTCGTTTGTGGAACTGATTATAAAATTGCGATCCTAGTGTATTAGCATATAAGTAGTAAAGGCCTTTATAGGAAAGCTTGTTGCTAAGCAGCTCATTCGACTGCCTAATTTTCTTGCATAGATTGTAGATGTTGAGCTAATTGATGAACTTTAAATCGGTTTGCATAGTTACTTACATGAACATTTTTAACCAAGTTCTCTTCATTGTGATTTTCAAGCTACTAAAGACTCCTGATAATTTCAGGCTTAAATACCGTACATAGACAT
>NW_017690486.1:0-886 GCF_001879085.1 Nicotiana attenuata
CGTAAGGCGACTATTAGTCGCACTACGTCTACGTAAAATAACTACCATAACGTTTTTACCCTTACGAACGTACCACTTACGGTCGCCACAATATATGGTTTGAAAGCTAACTCAAAGGACTAAAACTTTAATGTTTTACGTTTTCCCAAATTCTAAGCGGAACAGGGTGAATAATGCGCGTCAATAGCGCGGTCGCGGTCAGGCCGCACTCGTCAGGCAGAACTAGCACGACCACTAGCGCGATCGCGCTAGTCAAACCCGGGAAAAGTATCCTTTTTCACATTGGAGAAGGTATAATTGCTAGGGCCCAACCCTACTTGGTATATATACATGGAAAAACGGTATTTTGAGGGAGTTGGATATACTTTTGACACAAAGCCGCCGTGGAGGCCGGAATTCATCGGGTTTCATCTTTTCTTCCACCAAATTAGTAATTTTTATGTTTCTTTGTATGATTTATTGTTTTGCTACCATATCTATGTGGATCTAAACTTCACGTTCTAGGGTTGTGGTTCTTTCATGACTATTGTTATTCGCATTTTGATTTTGATTGCTTAGTTTATCATATTGGTTTATTTATTTAATCCTGCACTTAATTATTTGATTGCTTGATCACCAATTGAATACTATCTACGAATCTTGAATTGAACTCGAAAGTGGGAATTCTAGATTGCATATAGGATTGAGTAGAGCAAGTTCTTGAACCTGGGCATCGGGGAACGGATTTGCAATTAGGATAGACATATACCTAATTGCCTTGCTTGGTTGAAATACAGGAATTATAAATGTGTTCTTGTTGATTCTAACTCCATAGACATATAGGCGTTAGGTTAGCTTGAATAGGCGAGTAAGAACTCGACAGATTCTTATGAGCAATATTAACCCT
>NW_017690486.1:4388-5716 GCF_001879085.1 Nicotiana attenuata
TGATAATAGGCTAAATCTAGGTGATTTAGCTATTGTTTATGCTTCCGCTTGATTATATTCCAATGTCATAATATGGTTAATTGATGAAAAATAGGCTCTAATTGTGAATTGTATACATTGCAGGATGAGGAGCTTATGTGATGCTTTCAAGAGGCTATTGGAATGATTTATGAGCAAGAACGACCCCTCGGAGCTGAGTGCGCGCAAGGACGAGACAAAGAAATGGAAGAAATGATGGCCAAGGTGCGCGAGCAGACGCGCGAACTCATGCGCGAGCTCGCGCGTGTTAGGGGGCTGAGGCAGAATGTTAGAGAAAACGCGCGAAGTTATGCGCGAAGTAGTGCGCGAGCTCGCGTGTTTCCCAGTCCGAAAAAGAATTGTTCAGGGGCAAAATTGGAAATCTGGAGAGAACCCCACTTAACCTATATAAACTCAAGCTCGCCCAAGGTTAATTTATCAAGTTTTTCATAGGCTAGTGCAAGGTATCAAGAGGCAAGAGAGGAGGACGTTTTTAAGAGTAAAACACAAGCACAGAGCCGCCGTGGAGGCCGAGTTTCATCTTTTCTTCCACCAACTTAGTCTTTTTATGTTTATTTGTATGATTTGTTGTTTTGCTACCATGTCTATGTGGAGCTAAACTTCACGTTCTAGGGTTGTGGTTCTTTCATGACTATTATTATTCGGATATTGATTTTGATTTCTTAGTTTATCATATTGGTTTATTTATTCAATCCAGCACTTAATTATTTGATTGCTTGATCACCAATTGAATACTATCTACGAATCTAGAGTTGAACTCGAAAGTGGGAATTCTAGATTGCATATAGGATTGAGTAGAGCAAGTTCTTGAACCTGGGCCTCGGGTAACGGATTCGCAATTAGGATAGACATATACCTAATTGCCTTGCTTGGTTAAAATACAGGAATTATAAATGCGTTCTTGTTGATTCTAACTCCATAGACATATAGGCGTTAGGTTAGCTTGAATAGGCGAATAAGAACTCGACAGATTCTTATGAGTAATATTAACCTTGTCAACCAATAAACTCGATAAATTAGTTAGTCAATTCAATTGAAGAATACAATAGGAATGTTAGATAGCCCATAACCCTAGATCGTTTTCATTACATTGATATCATAAAAATCTGCTCTTTCTCTCTGTTAAAAGTTCATTATTTATATTCTTTATTTAATTAGTTTAGAACCAAATACTTCTAGGTTTAATTCTTGTTTAGATAATTAGGATAGTCTAATTTAGTTAATAGTTAATCACAAGTCCTCGTGGGTTCGACATCCGACTTTTAGTCACTTTATACTTGACGACCGCG
>NW_017690487.1:0-317 GCF_001879085.1 Nicotiana attenuata
TAACATAGGCTGGCGCTTAGGCTCTTACGCGTGGGGTCGGTACGACCTCTAATATAGGCTGGCGCTTAGGCTCTTACGCATTTGCCCTTAGGTGCTTTTTAGTTAACCGTTTCGGGCTCAATCTTCGAGTCGGGTTTCGACTTGAGCTCATCGACCCTTATGAATTTTAGGCTGGCCCTTAGGCTCTTATGCGTTGGGTCGGCACGACCTCTAATATGGGCTGGCGCTCGGGCTCTTACGCCTTGGGTCGGTACGACCTCTAATATGGGCTGGCGCTCGGGCTCTTACGCCTTGGGTCGGTACGACCTCTAATATGG
>NW_017690487.1:4831-5716 GCF_001879085.1 Nicotiana attenuata
AACAAGTAAGTTCATCCTCAACAGGTTCCATCAAAACCCTAGACTAAATAATTAGCTACTCATAATCGTATTCATACCAACAACAGCAAAATTCATCATAAATGATAAATACAAAAGGAGGAAAGGTAGAACTCGATGTCAAATTATCCTCCTTGCCTCTTGCCTCTTGTTGCCTTCACAAAATCTATAAAAACCTTAATAATGTCTTTTTGGGCGAGCTGGACCTCTTATAGGTTAAGTGGAATTACCCCCTAACTTCCAAGTTTACCCTGAACTTACTGCGCTCCGGATTGACTAGCGCGGCCGCGCTCGAACCGTACTAGTGGCCGCGCATATGGCAAAATATATTGTCCCATTTTTCTGCTCTAGCGCGGTCGCGCTAAGGCCGCGCTTGGCCTGTGCTAGAGTGGATCAGCCTTTTCTCTCTTCTTTTCTTCCTTCTTTCACACGTACTCAGCTCTAAGGGGTTTCCCTTGCTTTAATTTAGCTCCAAACACTGTCCTAAGTCCTTATAAGCACAACTTGCTCCTACAAAACATGAAATTCACAATTAGAGCCATTTTATCGTCATTTAACCTTCCTAGAACGGTGAAGCATAGTCAAGTTGGGGCATAAATAGTCGCCAAACTACATGAATCTAGCATATTATCAAAGCCTCATATTATCTCACATATACTTATAAAAGGAAACCTTTCGGTTTCATCTTTCATGCATTTCCCTTTGCTTGTGTATGTCTTTCTTTGTTTCGAATTTACGCGTTGGGTCGGTACGACCTCTAACATAGGCTGGCGCTTAGGCTCTTACGCGTGGGGTCGGTACGACCTCTAATATAGGCTGGCGCTTAGGCTCTTACGCATTTGCCCTTAGGTGCTTTTAGTAACCGTT
>NW_017690488.1:0-893 GCF_001879085.1 Nicotiana attenuata
CCATAGATGTGATTTTTCATGTTCAAACCAGATTTGGGGAGAACATGAAGGATCAATTTTTTGCTAATGATGTGTTCTTTTTTGCAGGTACAATCATACTATCTAGACTTTATATTTTAAGGAAACCTCAGGTGGTGGTATTAGTACTTGGTACTCAATCCATCGGGGAAGAATTAAAATTAGAGTTTAGCATAGTAGCTAGGAGTTTCATGGCCAATAGGAAATACATAATAGTACAGGTGGTAGCAGGACATCAAAGGCACATAAGAAAATCAATAGCAAGGCACATAAAAGAAAAACAAGCAAACACAGGTGGTCATATTTGTACACAGAATGCAGACAGCAGAATTTTCATTTTAGGAGAACTCAGCTGGATGATGCATCTGTGTTTCCAGGTCTTTCCCTTGAACAAATCTTACTTGGTGGTATTAGTACTTTGTACTCAATCCAAGGGGAGGAAGGCAAGGGAAGATACAGTACAAGATAATCAATCAACAACAACTACAGCACAACCAAAGCAAGCATATATGTGGTTTGTCACAGTTATAGCAGTCATATCTATATTCTTTGGTTTAAGGAAGCTCCAGGTGGTGGTATTAGTACTATGTACTCAATCCACCGGAGTTAAATTAAATCTAGAGTATAGAGGGGTTGCAAAGAAGATCAATTGCAAGATATCATACAAGTTTGCAGGATTCTATTTTTGTACAAACATGACAACACTGTCAGACATAGAGAACAAGCATGCACAACTTTTGGGCCTTTTATTTGCACATTTTGCAGACAGTAAAATCATCAATGCTAGTGATTTTAACTGGATGATGCAAAAGGATAAGGAAATAGAGAAGGACAAGGGGTACAGCAAGGAAATACATCCAGGTTTTTCTATTACA
>NW_017690488.1:4857-5716 GCF_001879085.1 Nicotiana attenuata
TCACTCCCCAAGGTTGATTTGTGTTGACTGCGAACTGGCTGAACACCCATACTTCACGAGATCCAAGGCATGAGCAGCTACCAACATGACTGGTTCAAACACATCTAATATGACAGGCTTGGGACTTGTCACCGTTCAACGAGACGAACCTGAGGCTTCGGACGGAAGGGAGGTTACCCTTCGTGATGAACACATCGCCCAGTTGTCGCAACAAGTGGCTAACCTGCAAGGTGAAATTGAACGGCTTCGGAACCTTACCAATCTTTCTATCAGCCTCAACGCACCACTTCCCGAAGAAAGGACAAATGCACCTATCCCACCACCTTTCCCATCTTTTGACTCACCTATCCTGGAACATCTTCCACCAAACCCTCCACTTCACAACAACAAACCAATATCCACTAACGCACATGCTAACCTGCAACAAGCCAACCCATCGACTTTTACCACATCATATGTTTCCCAACCACCACCAGCCCAAAGCACCCCGCTAACCCAAAATCACCATGTAACCCAACACATACCGATGGCACACGTCGCTATTCCTAACATGCAGCATGTTCCACCGGTATATGTAGCAGAAGCACAACCTTTTACTACCTCTATGACTCACCAACTTCATTCCGAAGTGTATCAGTATCAGGAAGCAGAAATAGAAGTAAGGGCCAAAGCCGACGAGTATATGGCGAAGGAGATCCGTGAGTTAAAGGAAGCATTCAAAAGTTTGAAAACCGTTAGGAGTATGGAAGGTTTGGAGTATGAGGATCTATGTGTTCATCCCGACGTCGATTTACCTACAGGATATAAAGTCAAACTTAGTACATGTTGTATGGTAAAGGAAACCGGACCGAGACCGACT
>NW_017690489.1:0-1691 GCF_001879085.1 Nicotiana attenuata
ATGCCTTGGTAAGCCTCAATACTTCACCACGCTCTTAAAGAATAGCTTGGGCTTCCTTGGCAGTGCAACCTGGTGAGGCGGGCATGAAGGTGGCATATTTTGAAAATCTATCCACGACCATTATAATAGTACTATAACCGTCGGACTTCGGTAGGTAAGTGACAAAGTCCATCCTCACGCTTTCCTATGGACGCTCTACAACTGGTAGTGGCTCAAAAAGTCCTCCGGGTTGTTGTTGCTCAACCTTTTCCTATTGACAGACAAGATAAGTCTGCACATAACACTCTATGTCATCTCGCATGCATGGCCACTAGTAGACTGACTCAACCAAGGACCTAGTGTGATGTTGGCCTGGATGACCAGCCCACATTGTGTAATGACTCTCCCTGATTGGCTAACTCGATAAGTTGTTTGGCTGTTGATCATGCTGCACGCCTTCTTTTATAGCCTCACGAATGTCCCGACTTGCTGAAGTGATTGCAGCAAGCTCGGCTTTCCGGCTCAATGCATCGGCTACAACGTTACCTTTGCCCAGCTTATACTCCAGCATATAATCAAACTCAGCAAAAGAAATCCTGCCACTTAGCCTGTTTTTGTGTGAGCTTTTTCTGCGTCTGAAACGTGCTCGTAGCCACATAGTCGGTCTTGACCACGAACCTCGACCCCAACAAACAATGTCGCCATGTACGAAGGCAATGCACAATGGCAGTCATCTCCTTCTTTTGAACCGTGTAATGCCGCTCCATCTTATTTAACTTGCAGCTCTCCACAGCTATGGGATGCTTATCCTGCATCAGGACAACCCCAATGGAAAAGTCTGAGGCATCTGTACGAACCTCAAATGTCATGGTAAAGTCAGGTAAAGCTAAGACCAGCTCCCCCATTATAGCTGCCTTAAGGCCTTCAAATGCCTTTTGACAATGCTCCATCCAAATCCATGGCATGTCCTTCTATAGCAACTCAGCAATGGTGCGGCCTTTGCTGAGTAGCCACTGATGAACCGACGATAGTAGTTAACAAGGCCAAGGAAAGATCCCAACTCAGTTACCTTTATAGGTGCCTCCAGCTCCTGGATAGCACGTACCTTAGCCTCGTCCATCCGTAGCTCGCCATTGCTAATGACGTGGCATAAGAAGTGCACCTTTGATTGTGCAAACTCGCATTTCTCTCTCTTGATGTATAGCTCGTTCTCCTACAAGACTTAGAAAACCTTCCTTAAGTGATCCATGTGCTCCTCCAAGGTGTTTTTGTAGATGACTATGTCGTCTAGGTAGACCACCACGGACTGATCAAGATAGGGATGGAAAATCTTTTTCATAAAGGTGCAAAATGTGGCCGGTGCATTGATTAAGCCGAAAGGCATCACCAAACATTCAAAGGCTCCATATCTCGTCACACATTCTGCCTTCGGCTTATCCCTTTCTGCAATGCGAACCTGGTAGTAGCCCTTGCGAAGATCCACCTTGGTAAAGTACTTGCCTTTCCCAAGTCTATCGAACAAGTCATTAATGTGCAGGATCGGGAACTTATTCTTCATTGTGACCTTATTAAGTGCTGGATAGTCTATGCATAAGCGCAACGATCCATCCTTCTTCTTCTGGAACAATACTGGTGCGTCGAAAGGTGCCTTTGATGGGCGAATGTGACCAGCATCCAGCAACCCTTTCAATTGTTTCCTAAGCTCCTCTAAC
>NW_017690489.1:3138-5716 GCF_001879085.1 Nicotiana attenuata
CCAATGGACGAGGAACAGAGCGGTGGCTTTTTGCCCTTGTTTTCGCCTGGCCTGGTAATCCATGATAGCCTCAATCTCCCGATCATGCGAGGCGGTGATAGTAATAGGCGCTCGACTTGATTGGCCCCTACTCGGATCATCCTTATCTTCACGATATTGCTTAAGCATGCTATCATGGAAGACAGGGTAGATCTTAAGATATGATGGCATGTTAAGCTTGTATGAGATCTTGCCTATCTTGGCGACGATCTTAAATGGCCCCTCATACTTGCGAATCAGATTCTGATGCATGCCATGTAGTTCCTTGAATTGTCTTGGCTTAAACGTCAACATGACCATGTCCCCAAATCTATAGTCCGTGGAACGCTGCTTATGGTCCGCAAACTTCTTCATCTTCTAATCTGCCTTATCCAAGTTGGACTTAGCAGTGTCAAGCTGCTCCTTCCATCCTTTGGCCATATGATAAGCTCCCAAACTCTTTCCCTCGAATGCGGCTGGTAATGAATGTGGAGTTTGTGGTTGTTGGCCTGTGGCTAGCTCAAATGGTGTCCGCCCCGTGGACTCACTCCGCTGCAAGTTATAAGAGAATTGCGATGTCTAGGAGCCTTGCCAAATCTTTATGATGTGCGCTTACATAATGCCTCAAGTGGTATTCTAGTAAGGCATTGATCCGTTCTGTTTGTCCATCTGTCTGTGGGTGGAAACTAGTGGAGAAGTGCAGTTCCATGCTAAGTATGTCGAATAACTCTCTCCAAAAGTTTCCAGTAAAACGGGGGTCTCGATCACTAATAATATGCCTTGGTAAGCCCCAATACTTCACCAAGCTCTTAAAGAATAGCTTGGTGGCTTCCTTGGCAGTGCAACCTGGTGAGGCGGGCATGCAGGTGGCATATTTGGAAAATCTATCCTCGACCATTATAATAGTACTATAACCGTCGGACTTCGGTAGGCAAGTGATAAAGTCCATACTCACTCTTTCCTATGGATGCTCTACAACTGGTAGTGGCTCCAAAAGTCCTCCGGGTTGTTGTTGCTCAACCTTTTCCTGTTGACAGACAAGATAAGTCTGCACATAACACTCTATGTTATCTCGCATGCGTGGCCAATAGTAGACTGACTCAACCAAGGCCCTAGTGCGACGTTGGCCTGGATGACCAGCCCACATTGTGTCATGACTCTCCATTATGATCCGCTGTCTAATTTCTCCAAACATAGGCACGTAGACCCGCCGACCCGTGGTAACCAGTAGGCCGTCTTCGAACCAAAAATGCCTCGTATTGCCCTGATTGGCTAACTCGATAAGTTGTTTGGCTGTTGATCATGCTGCACGCCTTCTTTTATAGCCTCATGAATGTCCCAACTTGCTGAAGTGATTGCAGCAAGCTCGGCTTTCCGGCTCAAGGCATCGGCTACAACGTTACCTTTGCCCAGCTTATACTCCAGCATATAATCAAACTCGGCAAAGAAATCCTGCCACTTAGCCTGTTTTTGTGTAAGCTTTTTCTGCGTCTAAAAGTAGCTCGTAGCTACATTGTTGGTCTTGACCACGAACCTCGACCCCAACAAACAATGTCGCCATGTACGAAGGCAATGCACAATGGCAGTCATCTCCTTCTTCCGCACTGTGTAACGCCGCTCCGTCTTATTTAACTTGCAGCTCTCAACAGCTATGGGATGCTTATCCTGCATCAGGACAACCCCAATGGAAAAGTCCGAGGCATCTGTATGAACCTCAAATGTCATGTCAAAGACAGGTAAAGCTAAGATGGGCTGCCCCATTATAGCTGCCTTAAGGCCTTCAAACGCCTTTTGACAATGCTCCATCCAAATCCATGGCGTGTCCTTCTATAGCAACTCAGTCAATGGTGCGGCCTTTGCTGAGTAGCCACTGATGAACCGACGATAGTAGTTAACAAGGCCAAGGAAAGATCCCAACTCAGTTACCTTTATAGGTGCCTCCAGCTCCTGGATAGCACGTACCTTAGCCTCGTCCATCCGTAGCTCGCCATTGCTAATGACGTGGCATAAGAAGTGCACCTTTGATTGTGCAAACTCGCATTTCGCTCTCTTGATGTATAGCTCGTTCTCCTACAAGACTTAGAAAACCTTCCTTAAGTGATCCATGTACTCCTCGTAGGTGTTTTTGTAGATGACTATGTCGTCTAGGTAGACCACCACGGACTGATCAAGATAGGGATGGAAAATCTTTTTCATAAAGGTGCAAAATGTGGCCGGTGCATTGATTAAGCCGAAAGGCATCACCAAACATTCAAAGGCTCCATATCTCGTCACACATTCTGCCTTCGGCTCATCCCCTTCTGCAATGCGAACCTGGTAGTAGCCCTTGCGAAGATCCACCTTGGTAAAGTACTTGCCTTTCCCAAGTCTATCGAACAAGTCATTAATGTGCAGGATCGGGAACTTATTCTTCATTGTGACCTTATTAAGTGCTGGATAGTCTATGCATAAGCGCAACGATCCATCCTTCTTCTTCTAGAACAATACTGGTGCGTCGAAAGGTGCCTTTGATGGGCGAATGTGACCAGCATCCAGCAACCCTTTCAATTGTTTCCTAAGC
>NW_017690490.1:0-5716 GCF_001879085.1 Nicotiana attenuata
GGTTCCTACCCAAAACTACCCAATTTCTCCCATGTAAAATACTTTGACTTTTAGGTTAGAAATACATGTTAAAAGATGTTAATGATTGAAAGAAATGAGTAAAACTAACTTAAATTGATTTGGAAGAAGACTTGTTCTTGGAAAATCGCCCAAAGGAGTTGTGTTTTAAAAAAGATGTGAAAAATGACTTAAAATCGGCTAAGTATAGAAAAATGCAGGTCTCAGTTATGGGAAATGCGAATAGGGGTTCGCAATTGTGAACCCCGACCTGCTGATGTGGGAATTGCGAAATAAAGTTCGCATTTGCGAACACTTTAAAAATTCCCGGGCTTCGCATTTGCGATCAACAATGTCGCATTTGCGACTGGCCAATTTTCGCATTTGCGAACCACCTGGTCGCATTTGCGATTAGGCTGCACAGTTCCCTTTTCTCGCATTTGCGATGCAAGGCTCGCATTTGCGAGACCTGCTTCGCAAATGCGAAGCCTGCAGATCAGAAATACCAGATTTTTTTTTCAAAGTTCAAAAATGCACCCGTGGCCTATCCAAAACTCACCCGAGCCCTCGGGGCTCCAAACCAAATATACACACAACCTCGAAACATCCTACGGACTTATTCGTGCGATCAAATCGCCAAAATAACATCATAAACATCGAATTAAACCTTAAAATCCATGAATTCTTTCAAACTTCATAAAACATCAAATTTTCCAATTTAGGTCCGAATCACGTCAAACGACGTCCGTTTTTTTCACCAAATTTCACAAAAACATCTTAAATCAAATATAAGACCTGTACCGGGCGCCGGAACCAAAATACGGGCCTGATACTAACATGCTCTAATCAAATTTCATTTCAAATTTCCTTAAACAATTTCAGAAAACAATTTCTTTCAAAAATTCATTTCTCGGGCTTGGGACCTCGGAATCTGATTCCGGGCATACGCCTAAGTCCCATATTTTCCTACGGACCCTCCGAGACCGTCAAATTACGGGTCCGGGTCCGTTTACCCAAAACATTGACCAAGGTCAAATTAATTCATTTTATAGTCAAAAATTATCATTTTTCACACAGTTTCTCATTTAAGCTTTCCGGCTATGCACCCGGACTGTGCACGCAAATCGAGGTAACTCTAAATGAGGTTTTCAAGGCCTCGGAGTCATAGAATTTAATTTAAAACAAGTGATGACTGTTTGGGTCATCACAGAGAATTTTCTCGGACTCGAGTAGCCCTTGGGCTTAGTAGTCGAGCTAGTGTTTGCTCGAACTCGAAATAAAGATAGCCTTTAGGCTACATAGGTAGTCCCTGAGTGAGAATTTTCTTGAACTCGGGCAGCCCTTGGGCTTAGTAATCGAGTGAGTATTTGCTCGAACTTGAAATAGAGATAGACCTTAGGCTTTATAGACAGCTCCCAAATGAGAATTTGCTCGAACTCGGGTAGCCCTTGGGCCTAAAGGCCGGATGAACGTTTGCTCGAACTCGAGATAGAGATAGCCCTTAGGCTTTATAGATAGTTCCTGAATGAGAATTTGTTCGAGCTCGGGTAGCCCTTAGGCTTAAAGGTCGAGTGAACGTTTGCTCGAACTCGAAATAGAGTTAGCCCTTAGGCTTTATAGATAGTTCTCGAATGAAAATTTGTTCGAGCTCGGGTAGCCCTTGGGCTTGGTAGTCGAGTGAGTGTTTGCTCGAACTCGATTTGTAGGCTGTCCTTGATGACTTTTGACAAATTAATTCCCGGTGCCTTCGCCCTGATACCAATCTCATGACATAAGCGGTTGAAGTGATCGAAAAGTTGCTTTTTGTAAGATTCCCAAAATCATTAATTATAGGCGGTTGACGGTCGGCCTTTTGGCTTCCTCAGCACGCTTAAACGATCTTTATAAATAGATGAATCCCACAATCTTTCAAACTTTATTCCCTCAGTGCTTCCAAAGTCTCATTTAGACTTTTCCAATTTCCTTGAACTCT
Organism: Nicotiana attenuata; assembly: GCF_001879085.1. Lineage (NCBI taxonomy): Eukaryota > Viridiplantae > Streptophyta > Magnoliopsida > Solanales > Solanaceae > Nicotiana > Nicotiana attenuata. The sequence continues at coordinate 1,970 of NW_017690490.1, forward strand.
CCCTTCTTTTTACTAACAACATTTTTCATCTTCTTGGATCCACCGCATAGTGATGGCTAAAACTTCCAAATCTGTTCCTCAAAAGGAAAAAACTCCTTCATCTTCCCAATCGACCAAGAGTAAACCGGTAGTGCCACCTCGTATCGAGGAATTCATCCCCCCCGCCGTGTGAGATAACATCCGATTTCAAAATCAAAAAACCTATTTCCACGCCAGGCCGATGCGAGCCTATGTCTCGATATATTTGTTTGGTGAAGAGGCCGAGCTTGATCAAGTAAAAGAGGATTGCGAATGGGACAATAAGGAAATAGTGATTCCTTCCTCTGAGGAAGATATCACCACATACAAAGCGGTGTACTTGAGTGTATATACTTACCCGTTTATACTGGGCCCTGCAATTCTGACCCAGGGTCCCATAGACCCGGTTATCCTCGACTTTTGCCAACGGTATCGAGTGACGCACGGCCAAATCTACCCCTCCTTCTGGCGCATTGTTTACTTAAACAGGTTCTTTTCGAGACAAATCGAGGGGATGTCATTCACCCTCGATCATTTGATCAGACTGTACAGTCTCCGACTTTATCGGGGGGGCTTGATAAAGTTGCAACGCCGATCCTTAAAATCTCTGTTTGCTAGTATCGATGAGGACAAAGACCGTGGGTGGATGAGCCGGTTTGTCCGAGTCAAGACCTCCGATCTCATTCCTGCTGATTGGATGTCGTTCCCCGAGGAGTGGAACATGAAGCGTGAGTATACCCTGTTTCCCTTTCTTTTCTCGACTTTATATTCTCCTTTGACCTAAACTCTTTACGATGGTGTAGCTGCTGCTTGGTTTTCTGGTGGGGTCCCGGACCTCGAGGGCTGGGTCCGAAAGCTGGCCTATGCCTCCTCTTACTCGGAGCACTGCTGGCGAGATTTGGCCAAAGGTCGATGGGAGGCAAAAAACCATGGTGAGTTCTCTTGTTCGTTTTTCAGTATTTCTGTTACGGGACACTGATCTTGATTTCACGCAGGTCTTGGGGACGCCATTGAATTGAGGCCGGCTCCAGCTGGTGAAGTGGAGGCTCCGAAACCTCCTAAAGAAAGAAAAAGAAAAAGGGAGACATCTGAAAATCCCCCGAAGCCAAAGAAAAGCGTGGCTAGAAGGCCTAAGGCCGATACGGCGGCCTTATCTCCTGAAATGACAGAAGAAGATGATGATTGCCCGTTGGTAAATCGTAAAAGATATGATGCTGATGCTTCGAAGCCCACCGAACCAGCGGCGGCTGATGAGGCCCACTCTAGAGCTGAAGAAATCTCCGAATGGAGTTCAAACAAAGTCCCCGAACCATTGTTCAGGAAGAAGGTGCCTCGTTTAGGAGATCATTATGAGGGCGAGACCGAACATCCTGACCCCGAGCCTTTTCAGATAAAAGAAAATGCCCCGAGCGGATCTCTCGGGGTGATCAACGTGGATGATTCTCCCCTGGCCCCGAGTTCTCCGAGGGGCAAATCCGGGAGGCTGTGAACATGAGATCCTCTAGAGTGGGATTAAACCATGAAGGGCACGACATCTTTCAAGAATGCCTTGTAGGGCTTAATGACGGCCCCGACCCCGATGCTTCTTTCATTTTTAATGAGGCACGTAGACTCTTTAAATAGGCGAGTTTTCTGTTTATTGCACCTTTGTTTTAGCTGTTCCGAATCTAACTTTCCTTCCTTTTTATGAAGGCTATGGCGCTCCATAAGAGGGCATTTTCCAAGTCCCGAGATGATCCTACTCGGTGCGAGGCCGAGCTTAAGAAGACTTTAGAGGAGAGGGACGCCGTAAAAGCCTTATATGCTAAGAAAGCATTGGAGATTCATGATCTACGAGCTGAGTTGGCGCAGGTGTGCCAAGATCGAGCCGAGTATGTCGAGAAGGTAATATAGCTCTCGAGAATCCGTTACGTACTTGCTTTGTTTTGGCGGCTGACACTTTTAATTTCGCAGTTCCAATAGAAGGCCGATTTAGAGGCGCAATTTCGTGAGGGGCTTAAGATAAAAGAAGCCGAGGCCTTGAGGTGGAGGCATGGTACGGAGATCTCGCCTCTGAGAAGGAAACTTTTAAAGAGCAGTTAGCTTCGCTCGAATGCCAACTTCGAGGTGCGAAGGAGGAGAGTCTAGCTCGAGGCCTCGAAATCGAGGAGCTCAAAATCAGATCTGCTGCTGAGTTGGCCAAGGCTAAATCCGATGCTGCAGCAATTATGAATCGTATCGAGCTGATGCCGAAGCAGCTAATGCTCGGGCAAAGTAGATCTCTTCTACGGCGGAGGTTAAGTTATCAAGTGCCCTCGACCATGCTAGGAGACAATCACGGAGGATGACCCTCGAACAGATACATGCTCGCGGCTTCGATCTTTCAGCCAATATTGAAGCGGAGAAGATTTTGGAAGAAGAGGCAGTCGCTCTGCTTTCCGATGAAGATGATTCAGCCAGTGCCTCTGGGAGTGAAGGAGACGGGGATGAGGAACCCGAGACCTCGAAGATATGATCCCTGGAGATGCAGCTGCAAAGGATGCGACTCCGAAGTAGTTTTAGCTTACTTTATTTTGTTTCCTTGTATGCCTCCCTTGTGTAAATATTTCCTGTAATTATCTTTTGGAGATATGAGGGGAACTTTGAATCTCATCTTTGGCTAATGCTGGTTTTAACATTGCTTATAGTCAACATTGCCTTTATTTATGGAAAATTTCGTTTGAATGGCTAGTCCGAGGACTGGTTCGGGGTATTATAAACCCTTAAATCTTTATTAGGTACAATAATTTTCAAGCCGAGTTTTAAATCAACTCGTTGTGGGCTTGGGATATGTGAACCTCGAGTCCGAATCAAAATGAAAGCGGAGTCTCAAACTATAACGTTTTAGGCCCTTAAACCGTTTCGAGGTTGGCCTTTAGGCTCTTATATATCGGCCCTTAGAATCTTATATATCGGCCCTTAGGCTCTTACATATCGGCCCTTAGGCTCTTATATATTGGCCCTTAGGCTCTTACATATTGGCCCTTAGGCTCTTAAACATTGGCCCTTCAAAACTGGAGGTGCTCCGGGTATCTGGTCTACCCGGGAGTTGTAAGTTTCCACCTTTTTATCGTTATCTTCTATCTTCTTTTCTCCAGACTCGATTCTTTTAGTCAGTTCCTCGAGCATTTTCATGATCGTGGGGTCAGTCCCCAAGCCGCTTTCATCGGGCCTTTCCACCACTAGCTCATGCTACGTGTTTACCGGTTCGGCGATGTTAGGAGTCCTGTTCTGACTCTGAAGCTGAGCGATGGCGACTTGCTGAGCTTGCAACATCTCGAATATCACCTGGTGGCTGACTCCTCCTTCTTCCAATCCCCGTGTTTCCTGGCCTCCGGCTCGGGTTTCCCTGTATGCGTTCCTTGCGGGGTCCGTGCCTGCGTCCGTGTTTAGAGCGTTGTGGGAGCTGATATCAATCGGCTCCACATTTGGCACTCCCTCAGGGTTTACGGGTGATACACCGAGCCCTATGCCGCTATTTTCTCCAAGTCCCTCACTGTCGTGAGCAGGCGCATTTTGTGTGCTAGACATGATTAAGCCTGAAATTAAAGAATCTTTGACAAGAAAAAGTGAAGAATAACGTGTGTTATCAGAAAACTAGCACTAAAACAATCACTAATATCTTTAGCCCCACGGTGGCGCCAAACTGTTTAACCTCGAAAAACTATGAGTAACAATTAAACGATAATTTTGAGGTTTTTAAACGATGCG
>NW_017690491.1:0-804 GCF_001879085.1 Nicotiana attenuata
TTTTATTCTTCCTAGTTTTTATAGTCGGGGTTCGGGGGCCAGTGGTCGGGGGTTTCCCAGTTTTTTATTTCGTATCCATGTTTGTCCTTTAAAGTTTTGTATTGGTATTCTCTCTCAACTTGCAATTGAGATGATTATTTCTCTACATATCTTTGGCAACCATAGGTGTTGGTACTTTTCTACTGGCTCCTCTAATGTACATCTACAAACTGCAAAAATTGAATTTGATTGTGTTGGAGACAACCTTGCATCTGCGACCATTTCTGAGTACCTTGACACAGCTTGCTATACCAGACTCTCTTTCTCTGGTCCACTTAGCTTGCTCCTTGTCACGACCCGGATTTCCCACCATCGGGAGTCGTGACGGCGCCTACTGTTGGAGCTAGGCAAGCCAAACATTTAAACATTTTTCGGATAACAACACAACAATAATAAAACAACGAGTCTCTAAATAAATGCGGAAGTCTTTTAAAACATAAATAACTGAAAACCCAAAATGCGTAAGTCTAATATTTCACTACCCAAGACTGGAGTCGCTATCTCACGAACGACTAAAGAGTGCTACAAACAAGTCTGAATAGAAATACATAAATGTCTGTCTCGGTACAATGAAAACAAACTGAAACGTAGAAAGGGACTCCGGCCTGCGAACGCCAGCTAGGCTACCTCGTAAGTCCCTGGACTGAAGTCAGCTCCCGATCGATATCCTAGTGCTGTGGTCCAAAAGCTGCTCCGGTACCGTGATCTGTGCAAAAGAGCACAGAAGTGTAGCATCAGCACAACCGACCCCATGTGCTGGTAAGT
>NW_017690491.1:5056-5715 GCF_001879085.1 Nicotiana attenuata
TGAACTGTAAAGTACTGCATTGTGTTTCCTTTTATGACTAATACCCCTTTAACAAGTATCTTGCCTACAGAACTGTTTCATTGTTTAGGAACTGTTAAGTACCATGTCTTTGTTGGACAATGGACATGATTGTTAAGTTTTTTTTTTTTTGTAAATATGGTTTCCAGCACAATCTTTGAGCTGATGAATATACTGTTACCTTACTCAAAAAGAAAAAGAAGTACCCATGTCATTGTTCATGCAATGCCAGAGGTCCTTAATAAGTTATCTTGCGATCAAAAAACTGTTTTATTGTTTAATAACTTTCGGAATTCCCCTTAACCGTCCTACTACTTTTTTGTTTTTAGAAATTTATTTTTCCTATTTAAAAATGGAATCACTTGAGTCAGAAGGAAAGAATATAATCTGCTGTTTCTTAATGCAGATATATGATTTTGACCGTGATTACAAAGATGTTGGGGTTGCTAAATTCACAACAAAATATTTTGTTGTGAGAAACTGCTTACCAAATGCCAAGTCTGATATGCTTCTATCAGCATGGAATCCTCCTACTGAATGGGGAAAGTATGCAACAATTTCAGTTTATTTCCTGCTCTGTCTCTTGCTCCTTTTTGCACATCTAAGCTGTATTGAGTTTATTCTTCCATTTTATATGGGTT
>NW_017690492.1:0-5715 GCF_001879085.1 Nicotiana attenuata
AAGATTGGTATAAGTTTGGATAGTGGTATATGACTTGTCCGTATTTTTGGTTGAGGTCCCGGGGGCCTCGGGGTGATTTCGGATGGTTATCGGAAAGTTTGGAACTTGAAAGTTGCAGCTGAAGCTGCTGAACCTGTCATAATCGCACCTGCGGATTGGGGACCGCAGGTGCGGGCCCGCATAAGCGAAAGTGAAGTCGCAGATGCAGCCAAGAGAGGGAAAGGATGGAGTCGCAGAAGCGGAACTCTGGGCGCACCTGCGATGGCACAGGTGCGAGAATTTGATCGCAAGTGCGGTGGCTGGGGCGGATAAGTGGAATCCGCAGATGCGCACCTGGGACCGCAGGTGCGATAAATGGACCGCAGATGCGGTTTTGCTGGGTAAGAACATGTATATTTCACCCTTCGCGAATTTGGGTTATTTTTCATAACATTTCAAACGGGAAGAAGCTTTAGAGAGCAAATTCAAGGGAGAATTCAAGAGGGTTCCTTAGAGGTAAGGTCCTTGGTCCCTAAACTCGTTTTTATCATGATTTTTAAGGTTGCAAGCTTGAAAACTATGGGAAAATCAGTAGCAAATTGGGGGTTAGGGCTTGGAAAATTGGAGACCTAAAATTAGGGATTTTAGGGGCCATTTCTGGTCGGATTTTGGTACTTTTGGTATGAATGAACTCGTGAGGGGATACAGATTCAATTGATGTAAATTTTATCGGATTCCGAGACGTGGGTCCGGGGGTCGGGTTTGGTCAATTTCGGGAATTGTGTTGTAATTTGATTAATTTCGTATGGGTTTCACTCCTTTAGCATATATTGATGGATATGAACTAATATTGGTTTGATTCGAGGCATTTGGAGGCCGAATCGAGAGGAAAGGGCGTCGCGGGCTAGAGTTTGGCTTGGCTTGAGGTAAGTAACGCTTTCAATCTTGGTTCTGCGGGTTCGAAACCCCGAACTATGTGTTTCATGATTATTATGAAGGTGACGCCATGCCAAGTGACGGGCGTATGGGCGTGCACCGTGGGAAACGCGGCCTGGATCATTCCAGAACACCGCATAGTGGTTCTTTCTTACCGATATCTCTGTTGTAATTATGTGATTTAATTGTTGAGCTGTAAATCATGCTGATTATCATGTTAAGTCTTCACGCCGATATTTATTGAGACCCAGGAGGTCGTTTCTTGCTGTCATGTAATTTATTTTATTGATATTCTGTACTCAGTCCTTTTCATGCATATTATATCCTGTCCCAGTCTCGATTATTACTATTTGCCACATTTTTTATTGCTGACCTGGCTAGTATCATGCCATTTAGAGCCCGTATGTGAGACTGGTGAGTTATGACTGAGTGAGGCCGAGAGCCTACTATTGAGTGATAGTATGAGATTGGGCTGCTCACCGCAGCGAGATACTGAACAAGCCTTCGTTGGCTTTGTTATAGCGCTTGGGCTAATGAGAGAAGCCCCTCCGGAGTCTTTACACCCCAGTGAGCGCAAATGATGATATTGAGGGATGGATTTTCCCTGGACATGGATCTTGTCCAAAGTATTATACCAGGAGATGGATCTTCTCCGTGAGGCTGGATTGGCCTGTATCCTCGGTACTGGATGACTGCAGTCAGTGACGTATATTCCGGGATGGATCTTCCCTGGGCCCATATACAGTACCGAGGGGTTGAGTACTTGTGAGTGGAGGTTCATGGAACATTGATCATGCTAGTTGTGCATTACTATATGTAAAATCTCTGAGTTTTGAACTTCGTACTGTTCAGTTGCATTTAAATACTATTGAACGTTACTTGAACTATAAGCATGTCTACTTTTCCTGTTCAGATATATGTATTACCTGTTGAGGTTTTGGTCCGTCAGTACCTGTCAGTCCATAGGTTGGACTTGTTACTTACTGAGTTGGTGTACTCACGTTACCCCGTACACCTTTTGTGCAGATCCAGGTGTCTCGGGTCATGGTAGCGGCTGCTGATTATATTGTGCGGACTTTCACTTGGAGATTGCGAGGTGGCTGCTTGGCGACCGCAGTTTTGCCTTCTCCTTCCCTATCTTCCTCTAGTTTATATGTTGGATATTTTCAGACCGTACTAGTCTTGCTATTACGAACAGTTGTAGTAGTTTTTGCTCATGACTAGTGACACCCGAGGTCGGGCTTGTATTTTTCTTTCCGCTGGTTTTGGAACTTCTATTTTTATATCATTGGATTTCTGTTAAAATATGATGTTTTCTTAAGCTTTTCAATTGGAAAATAGAGTAATTGGAAATGAGTGGCTGGCCTAGTTCCACGATAAGCGCCATCACAACCGGGTCGGTTTTTGGGTCGTGACATAGATTGCCCCTCCTCAGTACTGAGTGACTGCTGTCAGAGATGTATATATTCCGGGATGGATCTTCCCAGGGCCGTACGAGCCATATACAGTACTGAGTGGACGAACATTTGGGGATCTTGTGCACATGAGGCACTCAGCATGGTGCATTACATACAGCATGTGCATTTGGCATGTAGATGTAGCAGAGTTATATTTCTTTACCATGCTCACATCTGCTCTGTTTTTCACTGTTTGAGCTGTCTAATTAACTGAAAGCATGCCTACGTTTCTGTATGTTATTTCTGTTATCTAGACGCTCATGTACTCCATGACACCCTGGTTTTGGGCTGGTTGTTTCGTATTATGAATTGTGTCTTATGTTTTTAAATAATTTACTTAAATGATAAATGTATTTTTCCGCAAATGCTCTAAATTTTAGTATTGTGATTTGAATTACGTTGAGTTGAGGCTGACCTAGTTCCACGATAGGCGCCATCACGACGGATTGAGTTTGAGTCGTGACACTATTTTGTACAATATAAAAACTTTTTTTAAAGGACAAAAAAGACAAACAATATTTCGCTAAGGGTATCGTGCTTACTACCTATTTAGAAGCGAGAATAAGGTGCTCTTGATCGTCTAGTAGTATTTTAGTCTTTTCGGCATAGTTTAGACAGATTGTACGCCTAAAATTTTCCTTCTCAGCATATTTTATTTTACACTATTCCGTTCACGCTCTCTTCTCTAGGATACGCGGCTCTTTCTCTTCTCAAACGTGTAACACCAGGCTCCTCTTGTTTTTGGTGCTTTGAGTTGTTTTCTTAGTTTGCCAACATTTGTTTTTCATGGGGATCAACAATAAATTTTGGGGGTTAAACATTATATCTTCAGGTTTTCATGGGATCAGCGATATATTTTGGGTTAAACATTATCTCTTCAGGTTAGATTACTTCGATGCCCTTCTTTTTGGCAAATCTGATCTTTACTTTTAGGGTTATACTTGACACTTTATAGAACTGTTTAGCTATGATAGCTGAATAAATTCTGGATTATATTCTGTTCTGCTTGGGTTTTCTCTCCATATTTCACTGTTCACCTTTTCGTCTTTGTGCTCGTTTGCTCGCAGGTGATTACTTTGTTTGATCTATAAATTTGAGATTAGATTAGACAACTTGTTGAATTTTTCAGCTGTATGATGTTTACTAACTACCAGTTACAGAAGTTAAAGGGATAAAAACTACCGTGCTAACTGAAGGCGACTGTTTGATGAGTAAAGTTAATGGATTACGAAGAAACAAACATTATAACTCTATTTATATAATTAGAAGAACTCGCATGGCAGACCGAAACTAATACATTAAAGTAGAGATAAAGTGTTTATGGAGTAGTAGTTAATAAGATTTTAGGGAACATACTCTGTTTGTGTGCCTGAGTTAATTGAAAAAGTATCTTTATTAGAAGTACTTACTATCATTTTTTTGACAGAAAAAGAAATATATAAAGGACTATACAAGCAAGCTGCTCTGTTTTTCCCTCGGTGGATTTAATAACAATAAGAAAATCAGAGTTGCTCAAGTTGTTGTGTGTTGAAGTCACTTGGTTGTGGAACTTGTTAATGGGAAAGACTTTAGTCTTCCCTTCCTCTACCTGTTTTTCGATTCTTTGGTCTGAGAAAACAGTCTTCCCTTGATCAAATTGTGAACTATTTTATTGTTACAGTTATGTTTGAACCTGCTGTAGTCTCGTGGGAATTTCTTTGTAAATTCGAGTTGTCACTCACTGAACACTCGCAATGCTATATCAAATTTTCTTTTTCTTTTTTTAGCTTCGGTTCATAGTAGATTAAGGAATTGAAATAATCTTTCGAACGGACTCCATATGTTTCCAAAAGGAATCAATGGAGAAAACAATCAGGGGAAACTTAGTTGGTGTTGCAAGAGCTCAAGTCGAGCTAATAGTTTAGCTTCTACAGGTTTCAACAATGATTCACCATTTTGTGCCAGATCAATGAGCATGACTTGTGATATTTATCTTTTTCGTTATGATTGGTTGTTGTTACCTAATTAGGTTTTGGCTGTGTACTAATCCATTTTGGCTTAGCTCGTGGCGTTTCTTCTTATCATTAGAAATATTAATAAAAGTAGGAATAGGTCTATCAGTCATTATAACCATCTAATTATTTATTTAAAATGAAAAATCATATTGACAGTAGGATATTGTATGGAAACAACTTCAGTGCCATAGTTAATCGGTGGACATTGTCTTCTTAAGTTGAAGGGGACGATATTTGGAATTAAATAACATCAAGTAATATTCATTTGAAGCACATGGAATAGTAGAATAAATCACAAGTTTTAGTTTCTTTATTACTATCTTTTACTGCAGATCCACATATTTGGTCTGCTAATAGAGCTTACTACAATGATCTTCTTTCTTGTCTTTACCATTCTTCTTTAGACAGTCACATTACACTTTCTGTAGAGAATATTTTCACGAGTATTTTCAATGCACAATGTGTTGAACTTGATGCTGACCATGACTGCAACTTATTTCTGCCTTTGTAGAGCTGCTGACGCTTCTGTTACATTTGGTACAACAAAAAAAGTTGCTCGACGTGCTTACAGGTAACCAACTATCTNTAAACGCTGGCTCTTATTAACACATTCTATGTTTCTCCTGCCCGTTGTACTGCTAGCCGTTAATGTTGTGCACCATTTTTGTTTCTACAAGTTGTGGTACTGTGTTTATCTGTAATATTATTTGACAATAGCTGTTGTTGGTGCTCACAGCAGGTGCTACGTATATCAAAGTGCAGTACCTTTTTGTGCTTCTACATATTTGCTAATAGAAATTGATATCTTGCTAAAGGGTTGGGTGATAGTTTGCACAACTTCATTTAGGAGTAAAAACTACGATTGTGATGGATCTTACACAAAAAAACTAAACGTCCCCTCTCAGAGACAGATAGAAATGTCAGTCGAACGTGAAAAATACAAAGAGATGACAGTAGAGAAAAAGCAAAAGTTATTGCTACAACGTCGACTAAAATACCAAGAATCAATGAGACATACGCTTTCCGAGAATATAACTACTGTTCGCTTGATTGGAACAATGGCTGGTAAAGAAAGAGATGAAACACGTCCATTTTCTGTCTATGAAAAAGGTGAGTGTGCCTTCTTTGCGCGCTTTTAAAATAGCTACCACTATTTAGTTCCATCTAAAGACCACCCACCTTTATTTTAGGTTCAACGTCAACTGTATCCAATGAACTACATAACAAAGTCTCCAAGATAGATACACCCAGGTCTGTTCAGTTTTTTTAACAGTCATGACTGCTTTTGCTTTGCCTTAGTTTAATGATCCATTTCGATATACAGTATAGTACAACAACCACAAAGTTTA